>NW_017308496.1:110290-127473 GCF_000935625.1 Nanorana parkeri | reverse complement strand
TCTGAATTTTGGGTAAGAAAAGTGGGGGGCGTCCTATACAGTGGGGGGCGTCTTATAGACGGAAAAATACGGTAAATGCTTTCCTAGTCAGTTTGTCGCCAAAAAGAGTGTCCCCATTGGAAGTTTCCCCCTGTATTCCTCTTCTGGTAACAACTGAACATATCAAATATTTTCATTTACTTTACCAAAATCTAAATGCAAATCTTTATACTAAGGTGTGACATACATCACAAATGGGTTAAACAGCTATGAATTAAATTTGTTAGTGAGGCCCAAGTGCATAGAGCAATGAAGAGCAATAACGTTGTACAGTAAACCTCTGAAGAAATCAGATGTTATCCTTTATTAATATTTAAGAGAATGAAAGCTGAATACTGAAATGACAGTATATCTAAAGTCTTTTTTTTTGGATAGAGGTTTTTCTTGATTCACCTTCTTTATTTGTCTCGAGGATCATTGTCAACTGGGAATTTGGGAAAGTGAGAGAAAATCTCATATTTCATCTCTAGATATTGCTGTCCACCATACACTAGCATTTAAAGGGAAGTCTGGCTGTACCTTGAATATCTGGATACATCATCATATACAGTAGAGTCCACTCCAGACTGGAAGATGTAGTTTCTGTCCCGGCAACAAAGAGATCTACCATACACGTAAACAGATTTTCATCATCAAAGGATGACTTGTAACCATCTTGCTTCTCCTGTGTGGAAAACAGAGAAATATTACAAGTGCACAAGGAGATTGCCTTCTGTGGAGGAGTTTTTCATATGGTGGATCGTGATATTGGTTAGTGGCCTGTGGTCTAGAGATAATCTGTCACATTATCTTCCTATGCTCATCTAACCAAAAAGGATCAAAGAGTGAGGTCTCAGATTCAAGTAATGACTATGAAGTTTCTGTACAGAGTTGGGAGTGTAAACATATCGCTGCATAAGTAAATTCTTCACATTGCTCTCCAGAAATTGTAGCAGGCCATAATGTCCTAAGGCAGGAAAGATTACACCTGTATCATAGCACTCTAATTTCACCTTAATATATTATCTTTCAGCACTGGGAGATCTGTTTTCTTTGCTGTTGGCAAGAGCTCATGGTGCTGATAATGATTCAATCAGCACCATGATCACTATTATCACACTAACCCTCCTTGTAGCCCTAAAAATAACACTCACTGTAACCCTCACACTAACCCTCACAATTACTTTTCCTGTAACCCTAACCGTAACTCTTCCTGTAACCCGAGCACTAGACATGTGCGATTCGTTTCGTTCCGAATCGAAATTCGGACGAATTTTCGTAAATTTGGACATTCGGATGTATCCGAATTCCGAATTACAGACATAACGAATGCAAACGAATCCGAATTTCCATTTCCGAAATTTGGGTAGCGTTTCGTTTTCTGTTCTTATTCGTTTCTTATTCGTTTCGTTCGTTGGAGCAAAGTGACATTAGAGAAGGAGAAAAATATTTTTTCCCCCTCAAATGTCACTTTTGCTGCAAACGAATAAGAAACGAATAAGAAACGAATAAGAACAGAAAACGAAACGAACGTTCGTACTAACGCTACCGAATTTCGTCCGAATCCGAATTCCGAATCCGAATTCACTTTCACACCCGAATCCTGAAAAACGAAATAACACAAATCCGAATTTAAAACGAAACGAAACGATTTTTTTGGCAGTGCACATGTCTACCGAGCACTAATTCTTACAATAGCACTCCCTGTAACCCTATTTTTACTATTCCCTGCAACCCTAACACTAACCCTCCATGTAACCTTGATTCTAACCCTCCCTGCAACCGTCGCTGTAACCTCACACTAACCACCCTAGCCACCCTAACACAACCGCTCCCTGTAACCCTGACACTAACCATCCCTGTAATTCTGGTAATAACCGTCCCTATAACCTTGTCTGTAACCCTAACATTACCCCCTGTATCCCTAAACTAACCTTTCCTGTAAACCTTACTCTTTAACCCTAAGCCTAACCTTACTTGTAATCCTCACAGTAACCCACCCTCTAACTCCAACGATACCCTTCCACATCTCTAAGGAACATGGATGCCATTTGTCTATTGGCTGAGATCTGGATGAGAGATGTAGCTCCTATCCAGAGTTCAGTCTGTGATTGAATGATAAATGAAGGGGGAATAGTCTTAAGTCTTTGCATACTCTTAGCCTAACAGGTTCTGATGAAGGTGCCATGGCCCCTGAAAGTGTCAGAAGAATAGAAGTGCATTTCATGAGGGCAAGGCGCTCTGCTCCTGTTTGTGTTTAGCCAACTAATACACAACAGATTGTCAGTTTGATGTCATATGATAATCAATTACCGTACCTTATCCAGTTCTTCTAAATAACAGTCAATGTAGTCTCGGGGTTGTCTGGGCACTCTGGTTGTTTTGTGTTCTTCTAGAACGTTCCTGAGAAATCCAAAAACTATTTTTACATTTCTAAATATTTTCTGATGTGGTAGAGGAAGATGTCTGACAAATCCAAATGCATTAAAAAGCTGAAAGAAAAGAATGCAGGAATTGTTTATTAAAAGGAAAAATATTTAACCACATAGCCCAGTTAAAAAGTAATGATACTTTTAAAACAAATGATCTCTTTTAATAAATCCAGAAACACCAAGCAATTGTTCAAAATAATTATGTCCCTGTACTTTACAGGCTGCTGTCACTGGCCCTGACCAGTGTAAACATTGCTTACGCCATGGCTCACAAGGACCTTGGCATAGCTCAAAGCTGTCCCTCATTTGCAGGGACTGTCTGTCTTAGACTCCTATACAAAATGTATTAAACTAGCAAAATAATTTTTTTGCTTATTATTCCCAGTCCATGGAGCTTGGGGTATGGTAGGAGTGAGTCCTTTGCGTACAAACTTTGTGCAAAGAGGTGTACTTATTTCTCATTTCAGAAAGTTGGGTGGTATGCATTGGCCTCTGATCTGACTACTTACTTTAGACTTTACAACTTCTACTTTATTTTTACTGGATAAAGTTGTTAGTTCAATGCCCAATTCCCAACCCGGAAGAAAAAGGTACCCTTCCTTTTTTTCTGTTATCTCCATAGATCTTCCAATTATGAGTGGCCCTACTAATAACCATTGTATAGCTGATATAACTTTCAAAGTCATTTTGACACAATGCCTCAAAGACACAATGGAAGCCCACCACTAAATTACAGAACTACACACTTTATATTTCTTTCGAGAAGAGTGTAGACATTGCTTTCTTTAAATTAAACAGTCTGCAGTAAGCAAGCATTGATCTACAAAACAGCATAGAGAGCAGGCATTCCACATACATGTTTGAATAATTTCTTTAAGAAGCCATAAATAAATATTTTTAGGTTGCAGGAACTCATGTAATCCCAAAACAAAGAGACAGCAGCTAATGGAAGAAGGCAGTCCCTGGATGAGTTTAGATAAGTCCGGCTCATCTCCCCATTACTTTTGAGACCACCCAGCCATCTAGGGAAAGCCAAATGCACATATACAAGGACTCCTGATGTCTTCCTTGATGTTCTCAGTCCCGCTCTGCTCTGCGCTTTACTACAGTGCTTCAGGGTTTACTATAGATAGTTGAGCCTGAAATAAAGTCATATTTAAACTGGCCTACGCCTGTGATTTATTTATTACAGGTATTTATAAAGCGCCGACACTTTACATAGTTGCACATTCACATCAGTCGTCCCTGCCCTCAAGGAGCTTACAATCTAAGGTCCCTATCCCACATGCATACATACGAGGGCCAATTTAGACAGGAGCCAAATAACCTTCCAGCATGTCTTTGGAGTGTGGGAGGAAACCGGAGAACCTGGAAGAAAACATGCAAACTCTTTGCAGATAGTGATCTGGCTGGGATTCAATCCAGGGACCCCCAGTGCTGCAAGGAAGATGTACTAACCACTACGCCACTGTGCTGCCCTGTGATAGCAGATCTCACAGCACAGGGACAGAAAATCAGATGTAAGAAGTTGTATTTGTAATGTTTCTTTGCTTATATACAATGTTTACTGTATATACAGTATGTTAATAGAGATAATGAGTTTTAAAAGTAGTTATTATTTAACACACAATCTGCATTTATTCATGCAATTTTCTGATATTGTGACTGGAAGGCCAATAAAATATTTTCCATATGCATGGTGTTACACACAGTAAACATTTTACCGTATATACAACATGCTGTAAAAAAAATCTATATGTCTCAAAAACTTTCAATTTCTTACTGAGAGGGCTACTGAGGTTTCAGAGGGAGAGTTTTAGTAAAAGATGGATAAAAACACAAAATTAAACTCTCAGCTGTCAAGTTTGTGACCACTCAATCAAACTAGGTGTCTTTTGGTCAAACGATCTGACATATAATGTCATATGCTAATCAGGATACAAAGCATCTAAAGGGTAGCCCAGGAAAATATAGTAAAAAATGATATAAAATATTATGTAGAAAGAAATTCCAATGCTGCTAGTCCATATGAAGAAAAATAGGGAGCTTCAGTGAAGGAAACTAGAAACAAAGGGGAAAAAAGGACACAGCACAAAATGTATTGAAATTAAAGCAGTGAGTATTGCACTCACAAGTGGCTGTGACAGAGAAGTAGTAGAAACAACCACCTCTATTCACTGGGAGATAATCACATCTTAGCTGGTGCCGACAGCCAGGTTCGGATTTACTCTCTTTGCTGCCCCAAGACCAGATTACTCAATGCTCCCCCCTACCTGCCAGCCCCTCCCAATGGAGAAAGGCAGACCTGCAGGCTGCATACAAGTGATCTCTGCCTCATTACATGTACAAAACAAGCAGCTGCTTTCCCGCTGTACATTTAGCCCTGCTTGCCCAAAGCAGGGCTAAATGTAGAAAACAACTACCCGCCCGGCGGCCGGAACTTCATGTCCCAGGCGTCGTGAGATAAGAATTCCACACCCCTGCTGCCCCTCTACTTTCTGCTGTTCCCCCTAGGCCGGGCCTTGGTTGGCCTTGTGGGAAATCCGGCCCGGCCGACAATGGTAGATGGATAATTAGAAGTGGCTCACTGTGTGTTATCAGGGAAGAAAGAAATTGCTGGCTCCTTGCCTCGCCCTGGCGGCCGGGGAGAAGGCTTCCGGCGTCCAAAGGCGCGTGATGGTGCCGGTTTTCTGGGTCGCAGCGGACCGGCGGTACTTCTGTTTCCTCCCTATGCTTTAGGGATGAGATGGCTGATCGAGGCGTACTTCGAGAAGATGGGTAACTGCAAGATTGCTCGGGGTGAGAGACGGAGCTCTGGCTAGGCACGTCTACTCGCCGCCATGCGCAAACCACGCCCCCCTCCGAAACATGTTTTACGGAGGTTCTTCCCTTCATCAGCCTTCATCAGGCTTGGGCATTTAGCTATTTGTTTTTATGCATTCTTATTACATCTGGATATGGCATACACGTAAGGAGTGAGGGGTATTTTGTGGCATTATAAAAAACACTTTTTGTTAGCACATTTGGGATATGCTAGAACTTCTGTCAGCTTTGTTTTTGCTCTCTCTGTCCCCTTTAGATACTTCCCCTCACTTACTGCAACAGTGGCAATGTTGTCACTAGGACAGAAAGTTAAAGAAAGTCTCCCCAGCAAAACATATACAGGAATAAAAGATGACAGAGTTTCTAACACTTCCCTATTCTATAAAAAACAATCCATTGTCTAGAGAACGTTAAAGCAAATTCTAAAGCAGTACAAAACTAGAAATCTGCATTTTAAATGCAACGTGTTCCTGAATGTACCTCCTGAATGTTATTGCAGGTACTGACACATGCAGCCTCTCTCAGCCAGGGTTCCTCATGAGGTTGCTAGGGTTCTTTGACCAGTGAGTAATGTTGACTTGATCTCCCACCTTGTAAAGATCGCGGCTTGCGCTCCACAGGGGACCGCAGCCGCAAGCAGGAAATGAATCGCCGATGCGTTCCAGCTTGGAACGCATCGGGCCGCCCAGCGTCACCAGCACCTCCCCTTTCCAATCCTCATAAAAAGCAGGAAGCCAGGTCAGTATGGCGTTCTATTATTCGTCTGTGAACGCCAGCTGACAGCCTGCTCCCTGTTGTGTGGACCCAGAACCCCGGAGAACCTGGAACCTTCTCTGATATAACACTGCAAAAACAGCAAGTATACGTTCTCTGTGAATGTAACAGAGAACTCTACTACTGATAGCCGAGATCTTCACTATTGCTACGAACTTGCAAGGATTGCCTATTTCTCATTGATTGGACTCTCACTCCCTCTAGGGGAGAAACCTCTGAACTGCGATTACTTATGTATGCTTATGAAAGTCTACCCATTGTATGCTAGGAATACCCTGAGTACATAGCTTGCTGAAACTAACTGCTATTAAGGATTACTTTCATATCATTGGGACTCTCGCTCCAAATAGGAGAAGTACCACTGAATTTACAAATCTGCAGATTTATGCTTTATACGAGTTAAACATTGTATGCTGAAAATACTCTAATTGAACTGTGATAAACCCTTGCTAATTGCGGCACATGATGGTAGGGTTCCAAACTCTCCACTTAAGACTTTGAGAGTGACGCCTGGAACCCGACCCTGAAGCCGTACCCTTGGGAACAACCCTATATGTGTATAGCCTCCGCAGCTGAGATTCTTACTATTGCCACGGCATTACACACCTACACTTACCAGCAAGGAAAAGGAGACATTTTCCTCTAAACACTTTACAATAATGTAAACTTATACACTTGCTACAAATGTAGGGGATCACAACAATTTTAACCGTCTGTGTTTCTGTCCTGTTATTATTCATTTCATTTCAAGATTATTACTGAAAATAATGTTGTATAGAGAGGAGGATGTTAAAAAATATCTGCCCTCAGTTTAAAATACATTAGATATGCTACATTCAGAAATAGCCGCACTCCAAGGGTCTTCACCGAAAATAAAAATCTTTATTTATGACACATTTCACTATTCTGCCTTACTATGAGTAGCCTGGAATGGTGAAACATGTTAAAGGTTGGGTACGTGTGTGACAATTAAATATTGTCCAAAGGAAAAAACTACCTGAGCCCAAAATCCAGTTGCCATCTTCATGTGCTCATGGACAAGGTTAAGAATATTTCTGAATGTTGGATCATCATAGTCATAACGCCTCCCAAATACGATGGCACAGATGATGTTGGACACAGCATTGTCAAGGACAAGGTGCGGGTCATACAGAGTATCTGAAAACATCAAAAATGGTCAGTAAGCAGTTGGAAACACTTAATTTCAACAGTCTTCATATATGTAATGTGTCAGATGTATAAACCTGGAATAAACTAACATTTAGCCAAACTGGAGTCCACTGCCAGAAGGATGATATTGGTATGACATTGCCTTTGCCTAACCGTGAAACCATGAGAGAGACTACTAGACAAAATGTGGATAGGCCATATTTCATGTTAAACATCATATTCTTTGAAATGGATTTTGTGCACAAATCACATAGCTTCTCTTTTCACCTTTTAAAAGAATCATAGTGTAAATCGCAGTATAAAGATGCTTATAGTGATAAAGCTTCACATAATGCTTTGGGATGAGTCTACTAAGCAGATTTCGAATACGCGACTAAATCCTAAACTATAAACAAATTAGTCCCATAAGCCAAACTCCAGGAATAAAATGATCATTTACACACCACACTGGGTGTTTAAATTATCATTAAAAAGCTGAGTGTTATGTGTAGAGGGCTACTGCAAAGTATTAAAATCTTACCTTGCAGCATGCCATCTCCTACATCACACATAACACCCAGCTTCTGGGCACTCTGCAGGGTGAGAGATGCGACTTGAGCAATTAAGTGCCCTGTTCACATCCCCCGTCCCTCTGCTAGAATACACATAACTGTGTTTATAGCAATAATTACTGCAGTATACAATTTCGGTCATTAGATGGCAGTGTTTATAAGTTCTGTTATATATCTATGGTATATTCTCTGTTGTATTGAATAAGGTAGAGAATAAAGCTGTGACTTCCTTACTGTTTTAGCCAAGAGGTTTCAACACCCTCCCCACTCCTTGATCATTCACAAAATGCCTTGTATTTTTTCCCCAAAGAATACAAGGCATTCTGTGATTGGAGGGACAGAGATTATATAAAATCCCTACCCCCTCTTCTGCTCATCGAATCACTGAACACCTTATATTTGAAAGAATACGAGGCATTTTGTGAATGGCCAAGTAGTATGGAGGGGAGAGTGATGCAATCAGAACACTTTACTGCTCAAGTTGCCATTTTGTTATATTGTAATATGAAAATGTTCACATTCAATATGAAAATGCTGCAAATGTTAAAAACAGCACATACGTGAAAGATCTATTTCAGAACTCGTGCATGCCTCGCCATATGTGAATATTAGTAGTGTTTTAGGAAGGCTATTGTAGGTTTTGTTTCTTTTTGTCCTAATTTCATCAGTTTTATTTTGCCATGAGAATGTAAAGGAGAAGGTGCCGTCGAAGGGCCAGAGCTAGAGCTTCAGGGAAAGAGAAAGCTGCTAGAGAGCGAGTGACTCATCTCAGCATCTCCTAAAGCTTCTTTCGTTCCACCACTAAATGAAGGCTGTACAGAGGCGATCAAACTTTACAACAATTGAAAAGTAAGCACAAGTAGTAAATATTGTGCTTTTGGTGCCCATGCATAAATGTTTTATACTGAATACAATCCGCCATACCTTTATTTTTCTTCATTTCCTTAATCAGAAATTTACTCTCTTCACAAATTCTCTCCTCCATGGACTTCTTTCCCAGGCCAAAATTGCGCAGTGTTGATAGGGTGAAACGCCTGTGCTCCTTCCATGATCGGCCATAGGCAGCAAGAACCAAACCTAAGAGAAAAACAATGAGAGAGATACAGTGCAGTGGAGGAAATATGTTGTAACATTAGTTTTTGTAACATTAGTTAATATAAGTGCTTGACCTTAAAATACTCCTGTATGCATAGGTAAGTCAAGTGTGAATTTATGCAACTATACAGTAATATGTTGTAGAGAGTATTCCATTTTTTTTAGCATACTTGGAGATTGGGAGGCCTATCATTGCTGGAATCTTCTTCTGCAAATTCTATTTTCCTGGTTGCCATCTGAGTCAAAAGCTTCAATGACCCAGAACGAGTATGCAGATCAGGGGATCTGGCTTTAACCATTGAGTTCAATACATTTCTGGGTCTTTGGCATCATCTGTATTCCTCTTAGCACAGGTTTTCTTTAACGATATAATACATGTTCCTACATTAGCAACTATACTAGTTGTTGGCTTATTTAAGTTTGTTTTATTTTAAACGGCACCTATAAAATACAAAATAATTTCTAGAGCCATAGACCTGCGCATGTGCCAACAATTAGCCAAACAAGCTACCGTTTGGTCTATCTGTAGTGCCCACATTCCTATGTTAAAAGGCCATCCCTGCCCCAACATTCCCTCATGTTAGGGCCCCCTGGTATAAGCACAGGCTGAACAAGCAACATGCCCACTCCTGCATCAAAGAAGGTGTTTCCTGTGCCAGGCAACATTCACAATATAATTTCCTAATATAACATATATGTTAGATGATTCTTCAATGCCATTCTTACCTCTGCCACCAGAAACAAGTTGAATGAGTCTGTTCTGAGGTCTGTCTGCAAAATCAACACCTTTATTTACTAGAATTTCTTTGAGATCTTTGAGTCCACGAACCACCACAGCCGGGGTGAACCCCAGGTAGATGCTAAACACTGGTCCGTACACCTTGGAGAACTGACACAGAATCAATTGTTATGTTGTTTGCAAAGCGTAGTGGGATAAAATCATTAAAATCACAAATCAATTCACTGGCCATTTAAAAAAATTTTTATTGCATACATTGGAGAACTGTTGAAATGCTGCTGCAGTCACTTGTCAGACACGTTGCTGTAACCTTTCTTTATTTATTAGAAACAACAGGAACACAGCTAGGAAATTTAGAAAAAATTTAAAATGTAAAATTTAGAAAAAAAATTAAAATGTAAAATTTAGAAAAAAATTTAAAATGTAGAAAAAAGATGTTAATCTGCGCTGATAGATAATTAATTAAAATTATGGGAAAATAAAGCTGCCACAATAAAAACAGTATGTCCTAAAAGTGAAAATAATGAATTTGCGGCGCTAAATTCCCATTACAATGTATTAACTAAATAACATGTACAATGATAGAGATTTGTGAAAGATAGGTGTGCTTAAAAACCTTATAAATACAAAGCGGCCGGCAACTCGTGAGCCTCTGTGCTCACTTCCGCATTCCTTCGTGACCCTGTGACGTAGAATAGGCCCGCCCCGACACGTTTCATCACCTCTGACCTTTTCAAGGGGATAGCAGGTCCTGGTGCGTTTCATCACCTCTGACATTTTCAAGGGGATAGCAGGTCCTGGTGCGTTTCATCACCTCTGACATTTTCAAGGGGATAGCAGGTCCTGCTATCCCCTTGAAAACGTCAGAGGTGACAAAATGTGTCGGGGCGGGCCTATTCTAAAAAACAGTTAATAAAAATCACTGGGTTAAAAAATAAAAATGAAAAAATACTCTTTAAGGTCTCCAGCAAAGAGATTTTGCCCTGGAGAGCTCAGCTTGGTCATTACTCTGCATTTAGCGAATGTTTACTTGCAATGGGATCATGCCTTCTGCTCAATTCTCAGTTTATTCCTTTTAGCAAAGTATGTTCTTTGAAACGAGCAGATGTAACATGACAAGAACACAGCAATCTGGCAGGAGGATGAAGGTAACACAGAGGTATGGCTTCTAAAAACATGACAATCATGTCACAGCAGGCTCTAATGCACGGTCATGGCAACAAACAGGTTATCGTGTTCATATACCCTGCACTGATAAAACTGGTCTTACTGAAAATGTTGCAACACCCAGCAACCTTTTCACATTGTGTTACACAGAAAATAAAGCACACCTTTAAGTGATTACACAGAAATGTCAGCATTGAGTGTCTGGCTGTTTTTTTTTTTTCTGCACCTGAAATAAATCCATTTATAGTCTCCGAGGGTTGTGTTGTGGTAGCACATATAACCATCCGTTTTATAAATCAAACCAGCTATGGTTAACCAGGTGCCTACTGAGCTTCCTACTCAGCTTTGGATAATGTATCTGTCCTGCCAGCCAACAGTCAGGTTCCAACTGTAGGATTTCCAGTGGTGGTTAGAAATTAAAAGGGGGAAACTGTTTAACACCCATCAAGTTTTTATTGCTGTCTCTTATTTAATTCGGAATATTACTGTCTGTAATGCCAAGGCTAGACATGAGAGGAGGGGAATCATCATCAGGAGACGAAGGCACACAGAATAGAAACCTGACATGTTCTTCCCCAATCTACTCAATAGGTGTTATTGGTTCTGTCTCTGTCCTAAATGGAGCTATTTCCCATCATTTCTTGGCCAATTTAAGACAGTGTTGCACCCAGGGAAAACATCTTACAGTTGGCCCTCCACCTTGCTACTTCCTTCATGTCTGGTCACTGGGGGGGTCAGAGACTAGAGAGTTGGCAGTCCCAAGTGCAAGTTAAAGTTATCTTAAATCCCTTTTCCTGCAGCAATCAATGGAGACCTAATCTCAGTTTAGGAGATTCGCACATTCTGAAGGAAGATCTGAAGTAGCCTACTTACTGAAGCCTAAATATCTCCCGTTCATACCTGAAACAGGAGAAAGTCAGGCAGACAGGCTGACACACACCCTGTACCTTACCGATCACAGTATATTCATTTCATAGCATCCTAGTTGTCAGCTTCTGTTTTTTCTTATTTTTATTGTATTTGTCCAGCAAAAGTAAACATCTCATCCAAATGGCCAACTGGACATGATAGATTGACCTATTGCCTGGGCAACATGTACAGTACTTCAGGAGCCTCAAAAGCAGGAGATGCAGCTGTGCAGACAATAGCCTTGGTAATGGCAATGCCAATAACAATACATCTATTACAAAGACAAGATAAGGGAAAAAATAAGGGACTAATGTGCCTCAGCACAGCAGCTATCCTGGAAAGGAGAATAGCTAGCTGAAAGGAAGCCAATCTTTTTTCATTACTCATGGTTCCTCTGGAGTCAGCTTTCCCTACTGCAGATAAAGGATAAATACATAACCACAATGATTCCAAATCCCTATTTGAGACATTTCTGTTGGGCAATCATGTGGAGTTCTCAACCACATATCGGGGAAATAGTAACAGAGCACATGACAATATGAGCTTAGTGGATAAGATCTTTTGGAATGTGATGGTGCTGTTCATAAAAGACAATGAGGGGAATTTATCAAAACTGGAGCAGACAAAAACTGGAGCATGGCAACCAATCAGCTTCTATCTTTCATTTTCAAATCTTAACTGAACAAACTGAAGGGAGAAGCTGATTGGTCACCATGCACAGCTGCTCCAGTTTTTGTCTGCTCCAGTATTGATAAATTCCTCAATCACTTTCCAGCTGTCAATTTTCAAGAACAGGTTTATCAATGAATACAACATTTATTTTGGTGCTACTAGCAACATTTGCCTTCCACAGCTTTCATACATGTGACCTAGGGGCATATTTATTAAGCAATGATGAATCAGTTTCCTGTTGAATGCCTATTGGGTTGTTTTCTATAGTCTAAAGTACGTTTGCTTACAGCGTGTTTGCTGGATTGTGCCTCAATAGGAAATCTGCATCTCAGTAAGGGTCGGATTTACATTAGACATTTCCTGTATGAGTACTGGCCACACATTTTAATTGTGCCATCAGTAGAGATAGTCATCTCATATAAGGTTATGTACACATTATAACAATATTCTAAGTCCAGCTAAGAGCAGTAAAACAAAGAAATGTCCTGATGTGATCCTAACAGAGAGGTGTTGCTTAGGACCTAAAGTTTGCGTTCCTGTAGTCTCCAATTCTGTAACTACGGCCTGTAAATTACAGCCAATGGTCCCAATCTGCTTTTGACATTCACTGTGGAGAAGATAAATCTTTTTATCAATGACTAGCCTATTGATCCCTCCAGAGGACTTTCTACCCTTATGTATATATTGGCGCACATTGGACTTTCTGCAAATGTTTGTTGTAGCCAGTGAATGACTGGCATATGTAAGTGAATCTAGGCAGGAAAATATCCCTTACCTAGAACAAGCTTACAAATATGGATGTCTGACAGATATGAATACTTGTTCCATGCCAGTGACACAAACCTTAATGAACCCAGTTTGCCAGAGTACTGCCACAGATGACTATCATCTTCAGAATTGACAATGCCAACCCTCTCGGGAAAGCTTTGCCTTTAATATACCCCCTGGCATTTTTTTTTATAAGGACCCCACATGAAATGAAGTTAAACTGCATTCAGTAAATGTTTCTGTATCCATGATTAACATCCTTGGCATTTGTTACTGTAGATATTGACAACTGGTACTAAATCAAAAAAAGTCAGATGAGAAGAAGAAAGGAGGATAGTGAAAAAGTCATTTGCAGATTGGTCAACTGCACATCCAATCAGACACTAGAGTATTCTGGTGGGTTGAACTAGTATACTTTCCCTCCTCTCTGCACCAGGGTAATATCTGATTCTCGATATTTAAAGTTCTGGATTTAAGCAACTGAAACATCTAAACACAAGATGTGTGGTGGCATGCTCACCGCTTTTAAATCCTTAAGGGGGTTGGAGAAATCCATCTGTAGCATGTTCCCTAGGACAGGCAATGCTTTAGGGCCAGGTGGGAAACCCTGTGGGCGAGACAACTTCCATCGCAGTAACAAAAGAAGAGCAAAGCCCACCAGCAGCAGGGTGATAATATCCATAGCAGCTATTCGGTGTTCTGGCTGTGAACGTGGATTCCTGCATACTATATACTGTATAGCCTGAGTACTGCTCCTCCCTGACATGAAGATGTGATAACGCCTGGTATTAGGTTACACAATGCCGACTTATGGAAAGCATTTTTTTCATACCTTTACTCAAGAATAAAGGCTTGGTTCAGCATTAAGTGTTGCATAGTTTTCTTTAAAATATCAAAGTCAATGAACATGTGCTATACATGCTATTAGATGAAACAGTACTTTCTTATACTTATGAGGATAGCAAAGATGTCCCTTTGTTGACAACTCTGGATCAGCAGCACACTATTGTAACTGGAGATATGCACATACCCTGTCCATGACTCAGCAGTGCCTGTGCAGACAACACAGCTCAGCTCTATATTACCCATAGAAATGTCCCTCTGCTTCCATGCTTGGCTCATCAGGTCTTCTTCAAATAACACTTATCCTCATTCCCAGGTCAGGTCCACATTGTCCCTGGAAATGTCTGTGTTTCCATCTCAGACTCAGCAGTACCTCTACTTATCCCTATTCCCAGCTCAAGCATACGTTGTCCCTGGAAATGTCTCTGTGCTTCTATCCCTGACTCAGCAGTACCGCTATAGATAATGCTTTACACTATTCCCAGCTCAGGTACGCAGTGTCCCTGGAAATATGTCTCTGCTTCAATCCCTGATTTTGAAAATATTACTTTCCTTATACCAGCTACAGGAATGCAGTGTTCATAAAGATAGCATTCCCTGTAAGGTTGCCACCTTTTCTTCAAATGAAACCCGAACACTCTGTAGCCACAAGTGGCAATTTTTTTAAAGAGAATATATAGGAGAGAGCGAGGATAGGCAGCCAGGGAAGGGAGTAAAGAGACTAGCTATAGAAATCCCAGCAATAAACTATGCAGCATACAAAATAATATGAAGCTACATACTCTGTGTTTTTACGAGGTGGCGCCCTGATGTTTCCATGGTCTCAAGTGGCCTGTGTGGGCTCTCACCAGGGTTTTGCGGGCTCTCAGGAGGATGTGCGGGCTCTCAGGTGGGCTGTGCAGGCTCTCAGGTGGGCTGTGCGGACTCTCAAGTGGGCTGTGCGGGCTCTCAGGAGGGTGTGCTGACTCTCAGGTGGGCTATGTGGGCTCTCAGGTGGGCTATGTGGGCTCTCAGGTGAACTCTGCGGGCTCTCAGGTGGGTTGTTCAGGCTCTCAGATGGGCTTTGCGGACTCTCAGGTAGGCTATGCACACACTCAGGTGGGCTATGTGGACTCTCAGGTGGGCTATGCGGACTCTCTGTTGGGCTGTGCGCACTCTCAAGTAGGCTGTGTGGACTGGAACTCTGGCACATGTGATTAGGAAAATGTGATAATGCACATCATCTCGGGAGGAAAAAGCCTTTCCCCGAGATCTTGTGTGATTACAGATGAGATTTCTTAGCAATGCTCTGCTGATGTAACCTTCCCAGGATGCAATGCTTGAACACATTACGTCATTTGTGCCACAACTGGACCAGGAAGTAGATGAAGTCTATTTGTAAGTAAATGAAAAACAAGTTTGTTTAACTAATGAATGTAAGATGATTTTAAATCAGCGTGCAGAGCTGCATGCTGGTGTGATTTTTAGTGAAAGGGGGTAAAGGTTCACTCTAAAGAGCTATACCAGCCAAATAATCTTTAGCATCTGACACGCGTCAGGGAGTGTTGGTTCCACCTGCCAGCACTATGGCCCCTATGGCACTACTGTGTCCTATGAAATAACAGAGGATGGAATCACAGTGAGTAGCTAGATTCTTCAGCCATCTTTGCTCTTTAAATGAAGATCCAAGACACAGTTGGCAGGACAGGTTCTGTTGTCATTAGAACATAATTATGCTACTGCTAATTGTGCAGAATAATCATACATCTTCTGTAATGCTGCCTGTGGCCAGCAGGAGGAACCCTTCTACCAGCTCATGCCTTCTATATTTATTTCTTTAACCACCTTAGTATTGGAGAATGTTTTACATTTTTTGCACAAACATGCTAAAATCTGAATTTTTGGATAGAAAATAACTTTAAACCCCTAAACAATTATATATTTTCTAAAAGCAGAGGCCCTGTAAAATAAAAAAAAATGATAGCTGCATTTTTTTAATGTTGCACGATATTTGCGCAAATGTTTATCAGTCGATATTTTTAGGGAAAAAAACTAAGAGGGTTATTCACAAAGCTTGCCGAAGGATCAGCCGTAGCTCCAGCTGATCCTTCGGCTAGCTTCGGCAGCCAGAGCCCTTCGGTTCAGTATAGTAGCCCTTCACTATAGCACGTACAGCTCCCGAAGCTGGCAGGGCGGCTCAGCCTCAGTGAGCTTGATTGCCTGTGTAACTGGCACTTCAGCCAGCTTCTGACATCTCTGAAGCAGGAAGAGCTGTGAGCACGTTTTTGAATAAGGATTTCTTTGGCATAATGTGTATGGCCGGGTGTGAGTGCACCAGTGAATAGCTAGAAGGATAGATAGATAGATAGATAGATAGATAGATAGATAGATAGATAGATAGATAGATAGATAGATAGACATGTGGCTCCCAGCATTGGCCATGTTTGCATGAACCTTACATGAAGGTATATTGCTCAGTTAAAACGGAAGTCTAGGGTCACGTGTAAAACACCCAGATGCTCCTCTTTTCCCTTGTTAGGTATCAAAAATGAATGTTGTTGTTACTTTACTCCATTTCTCATATATTTTATTTTTTAGACCCTGTGAAATCATCACAGGTATTGCAAAGTTTTCACAGCAGTGTTGGCTGGTTGGAGGGGCAGACAGGGTGCCCTATGTGTCCATCATCTGGCTAAGGCACATCCTGCCAATCTACTCCCACTATCCTTCAGCCAATAGTTGAGTGATGGGCTGGCTCTTGGGAGTTGCTTAAAGTCCATGTCCACCTTTGTAAGTTATTAGCATTTATTGTGGTAATGTAGAGGTGCAATGATGATGTACACGTGTGAACATTTTCATGACTCATGTTGCAGGCTTTCTTAATTTTTTTATGAAGGTTTTATTAGGCCTGAAGCCTAAAAATTCAAAATTTGCTCCACAGGAAAATCAGTCAGACACCAGGGTGTCAGACTGTAATCAGCTCTCCCCTCCCTGTCACCCATTGTAACAAGATCAGTAAACACCAGCTCTGCCTTTGCACACAATACACTGTCCAGGAAGGGGGGGGGGCTGGTGGGGGATTTTCCACATTTCTGGCAGAGGCAGAAATTTCCATGAGAATATGAAGAGGAAAGCTAACATGTGTTGTAATAACCCAAGGCACAAAGTGGACACCAGCCTGCACACTAAAATTAGCTGTTTTAATGTAAGGGGGGGGGGGGGGGGGGTGTGAAAAAGGTCAAC
>NW_017308496.1:98450-110033 GCF_000935625.1 Nanorana parkeri | reverse complement strand
GGGGGGTGTGTGTGAAAATGTTCACATGATAAATATGCACAGTCATGACTACAACATATCTTTATCATAGACACAAGTGCTGCACCCATGTAACCTTATCACAGGAGCTGTAAACCTTTTCACTGTGATAATGTTTTATATATACTCTGTACATATGAAGCTCATATATGTAGACCTATCCATCTGCAGTATTAGTGATACTAATTATTGAATTAAAAAGGAAACTTGTTCTGAGAGAATATGAAAGCTGCCATTGCTGACATTTCCTTAACAAATGCTAGTTGGCTGGCTGTCATGCTAATCCATTATTTCCAACACTATGTAAGTCACTGACCAGCTTGGAAGTCAGGAGTTGGAATTTGAATCTAAATTTCTAATCTTTGCGTGCCCCCGATCAATGACGCAATAATTTAATTCATAGGCAACGAGTATTGTTAGTAGTAAGCAATGGCAGCTTGCCCTGTATTTTTCTCATCACAGGTTTTGCTTGATATGATCTCCAATCTGTATAAATGTCTCCACTACAGTAACTTTAAACTTTTAATTGAACTATATTCCTCAATAGCCAAAATGATATAAATCGACTCTGTGTGTACCAGATGTCTTTGCCATATAAAAGTATGGGGGGGGGGGGGGGGGGGGGTCCAGCAGGCCACACCCATTACAGGCTGCCTGCAGAAAACTACAGGAGGGGGCACAAGACCAGTCACCCTGCATAAGAAGATAGAGCAGCAGTGACTGGTCTTTATTACAGGAAACACCTGCACTGAGACAAGGTTTCACACTGTGTTACTGCACAGATCTGAAAGAAATACACGAAGCACATCAGGGTTAAATAGCACTTCTACCCCCATAGACTTGCATTGAGTTCTAAGTTCGAGTTAGAACTTTTTCCATGTTCGAAAGTTCGAGTTAGAACCGAACACGGGGGTGTTCGGCTCATCACTACTAGAGATCACACATTGGATCACACTAAAAGACACATGACTCTCGTATTAGGCAATATTTTCCAAAGTTCAGCTTTAAAGAAGATCTAAAAACTAATCACTAAAATCCCATCTCATCTTTACTTTGTTAATGTAATTTCAAAACTTGTTTTCAGTCCTTTTAAAGATGTAGAATGCAATACCTGACAATTCTGCAATGAAGTTCCTTGTTCTGGCACTTCCTGTTATAGGGTAATGATATTGTTTATGATATACAGTGCTTTAGCAAACAAATCCAGTTAGGGTTTACATTAGAGGTGCACCAAAATGAAAATTTCAAAACCGAATCGAAACTGAAATGAGAAATAAAGGCTGGCTGAAACTGATAATGTGTTGTTTTTTTTACTTTTTCAAAAAAAATCAAATATTTTCTTTTTATTTATTTTTATAAACTTTTTATTTTTTTATATTTGTTTTTAATTAAATATTTTCTTTTTTTAACTTTACTTTTAGGGGCTACTGGGAAATATTAGGGGTCTAAACAGACCTTTGAATTTTCCCTTTTAAAATAGAAAAAGAGATTGAGGGCACAAAGTCCTCAATCTCTTTTTCTGCAGCCCCTGTCATAAATGAACAGGAATCCTCTATAACTTGTGGACATAGTATGTTTACTATGTGCACAATTATGAATGAACAGGAGGTCATGTAGATCACTTCCCATTCATTCATAATTGGGGACACAGTAAACATACCATGTCCTCAGTTATTTACAAACACTCAGCGATCATTGATCGCTGAATGTTTGTACCCGCTCTTCATCCTGGATCGGCAGTCACAGAAGGCTGAGCGAGCTGTGTGGGGAGTAGATCTCGATCTGACAGCTGACTCCTCCACCAGCCGGCCTCCTGTGACAGCTTTGAGAGCTGTCTCCGCCCACACACCACTCTCCTGATCTGTCACAGGAGGCCGCTGTGGGAGGAGAGACGCTAGCTGCTCACAGCGCTCACCTCTCGCATCGCTCGGCCTCCTGTGACAGTTTCTCTCCTCCCCGCTGGGACACAGAGCAGCACCCAGCGGGGAGGAGAGAAAGTAAGGATGCACCACTATTTCAGCCAAAAAATTGCACTTTCAGCATTTTGACAAAAGTGCCATTTTTGGCCGATACGTTTCGGCGGCCGAAATATCAGTGCATCCCTAGTTCTCATAATGCTAAACTATATGCAATTGCGGTTTCTATTTTCATTACTATAACCCGAATAAGTTAACAAATCATGGTACGATCCAAATTAGTGATGAGGCAAGGTTCACCAAATGTAATTGCATCATGTGTAATGGCTACCTCGCTGTCCAAAGTCAGTGGAAGAAATGTTGAAGGAGGTCATTACTTATTAGTGGATTTTTGCCTGTGCAGGGAGCTTACATCATTCTGCTCCATAGGGCTTCCAGCCCTTCAACCTAGGCACTGGTGACATTGCAACCGTCCCGCTGCCTCCTGGGAAACCTGCAGATCGCAAATCTTGCTCCAACTCAGTTACCTGTGTCATACACTACATACATTCTGGAACTGGAACGTGCAACAGAAAAGAGGCAACAAAGCTGTTTTGGAGGATCCAGAGAAAAAGGTTGTTATGTAAAATGATGAAGAAGTAGAAGTTGGACAGCCGGCTAGAAGGACTGATAAACTTCCTGAGACAGACACACTAGGGACAACACCAGATCCAACAAGAGTTGGGTGATCACTCAAATCACCAACATACCTTCAAGGAGATGTAAATGCTAACTGAATGATATTCGGTTTGCTAAAACACTGTGTTTCATAAACAATTACTTTTTTATTCTTGTAATAAAATGCTTGATTTTACTTATTTTTCATCATTTGTTGCACATCAGTGCTGCTGATTAGGGATGAGGTTCATGTTCGCCGCTACCATAGGTTCAAGGCAAATCCCGCGTGTACGGTATTCACCAGCCTGGCCAATTGATGTGCAGATTTGCCCAGAAGAATGTTTTTAAACCATAATGCACTGTATGGACTCTAAACTATGGCCAGCAGGCTTAAAGGTACAATAAGAGGGCATATGGTAAAGCCATTCCCCCCAGTTTAAAACAGGAGCACAGAGCAGCCATAAAGTCAGTGAATTAGAAGTGGTTGACGGGAAAGCGGACAAACTGCATAGGGAGGAAAATTAATTAGTTAGGAAACTGCACTTTAATGATTGCTAATTCTTTGGGCAATCAAGCCCTTTGCTACTGTTTTTTTTAATCATTGGGGGCTTTTTTGTATATAACTATGTTTTGTGGTTGATTTGAGGTCAGTTGTTACTTTTAGCTGCGCATTATATCACTCGGTTTCACCCCCCCCCCAATCCCCATATATAACAATTTAGGCATACACCGGTTAGGCCTATTATCCTTGATTAAACCTGTTCTTCTGTTGGCCTAATCTAAATTCTTGGAGTATAGCCCCGGCCTGAACTCTTTGTCTCTAGTAAATCTGGGACTAGCGTTGCTCATTAAAATTGTCCTGGTGCTGGCCAATTTCACTGTATCATCTGTGGTCTCCTAATTCTTGTAGTAAAACACCTGCCTGTACTCTTTGTCTTATGTACATTTTGGCCTAATATAACTGATTACAATTGACTGCTACTGGCCAATTTTACACTGTTGTATCCTCTACAGTAATTCATTCTTTTAATAAAGCCCCAGATTATGCTCTATGTCTCTAGTAGTTTTAGGCCCAGCCTTGCTATTTAAAAGTGTCCTGCTGCTGACCAATTTTATACTGCTGTATCATCTGCAGTCTCCTAATTCTTACGGAGAACTTGATAGAAATTAGACAGCAGCAGGATAGAACTACTGACCAATTTCTATCTGTCAGTCAAAGCAGGTGTATTACTGTTTTATGAAAAAGCATGTGTCACTGCTAAAGCTGAATCAGATTTGGGTGCTGTTGCTGTATGTAAGCTAAGCTAATTGTAAAAGAAAAAAAGCAATTCCACTGCCAAATATGTGCTGCCAGTGTAAGTTGTTGCTGAGACTGTCTGTGAAAATCCTACTTTCCCATAACATTCTGTTTAGCCTCAAGGCATCCTCCAAGTATGTAAATGCCCTCAAGGCCACATGAAAAGACCCTCTCCCTGCTGCAGGAGAATTTAAATTTTATTTTTACAATGGTACAGGTCCCCTATGGCAGTACCCAGCTTCCTGTGTGTTTTTTTTTTACAGTAGTTTGCCTATAAGCCCTATGGAATGTCAGAATTTAACAAGAGATGCCCCCATTAGACTGCAATGGGATTCACCTCTTCAGGTTTAACACATTTTTAAAACAAATTTGCCGAACCCTTGGCCAAACACACCTGGGAAGATTCGCCCATCAGTACTGCTGATCTCCAAATATTGCAAATGACTTTTTACCATATTGTTAAACATCATATGCGATCTTGGTAATTGTATTTAGAGCCCAATGGAAGAAACAAAAATATTATGCAATCAGGTAAACCAACAAACTCCATTAGCCTTATACTGTATATAGTTTCCTGTTACTTAGTAGATGAGGGTGTCTTTGATATGACAGCACAGTCCAATAAGCATCATAGTTGGGCTCAGTGATCTCAGCAATCAGCACTCAGAACTGATCTTTCACACCTTTCCCTCTGCAGGAAGCAGCTTGTCCACACAAAAATCAATCACAACCCATAATGGGCGCAGGACTATAGAGAGAAAAAAGGTGTGAGACTTCAGTTAGGCCTTAAAGACTGTGTATTGACATAAGTTTATGGTTCAACTTGTTATTTTCCTCGCAGTGCAGTAAGTGTTATGTTTGCAGTCTATGTTGAATGCTTTATTTGTAGTTCACATTTATGATACCATTTTAGCTCTGGAGGAAATGTTTGTAGTATTTTTTGGTTCACATTTCTTTAAACTGTTAGCGGCGCAGGCTGTTACATTTGTATGAGTATTGGCTGGCTAAAAAGTAAAGCAAGCATACTGATGTCTATGACTTGGGTCATACATTACAATCATGTATGGACTGCCGAGAAAATTCTCACCTTGCTCTATGATGGGAATGGATTTGTTGCAAAGATCAGTTAGGGTTTTATACATGAGAGTCAATGCTATCAGATGACTCCTTATAATCCATGCCTGTCGAGCATAGCACTTATTAAATAAGAAGCAACAGGATATTCTGCTGCTATAGAAAATGATAAACTAAATATTTGTTTAAAAAAGCAATGAGATCCGGTAGAAATAATAATGCAGTAAGTTGTTTTTTTTAATAAGCCAGGACTGGTCCACTTATACAATGTGGTGGTTACTCTTTTCACATATGGCCCTGTGAATTGGCATGAAAAATTATATTATTACTATTCTCATCAGTGAATAGCCTTCAAAACAGTATGGAGCTGCATGGTACATTTTCCGAGTATGTGATACCATTTGGAATATATTTTATTTAACATGCAACATATATTTTTTATTAATGTGAATGGTAATTTGTCCTATTTGAGTATTTTTGAGTCCACTTTTGAGTCCTATGTGAGTCCATATGGTCAGTTCCATATGCGTGGTACTAGCCTCATTTTGAAATGCTTAGGTTTTTGTGAGAGCCCAAAAACTGGTGTGAGGTCTGGACGAGATTTGGGGTCCGGCCAGTGGAATTCAAAGTGTGTCATCATAGTAGTGAAATAGAGGAAGAGCTCCATCCGGGCCAGATTCTCCCCAAGACAACCCCGGGGACCTAAATGGAAAAACAAGATGGTCAGAGGGAAGTAACACTTAAAATGCAAGTCAACACCAATTTCTTCATTTTGGATGAGGTGGGGGAGGGTCCTTCACTGCTTGATATTATTACTGTGAGTACCTAGAAACTTCTAGTAGACTCTGTAAGCATGAAAGAAGAGCTTAGGATGGTGATACAAATATCTCAACTGAAAAGACAAACTAAGTCTCCTGAAGGTCGGAGGTGATCGCCTTAAGTGGGTTCCCAGACAGCAATAGAGACAAAGCAAGGAAATAAACTTGGCCCGCTTCTCCCAAAAAGGAGAAAATCCATTTTGGGTAGGGTTAGTATTACAAATATATCTATAAAACTTGTTTTAATTTAGGAAAAAATAGCAATTGGTTAAAACCGCTGACAGGTTTGTGTCAGTTGGAAAAATGTCTGTCCTTCTGGCCTATGTATCAAGGGAGATGTTGATTGGCCAAGAAATGACTGGAGGTGTAAAAGTTGTCAAAAAAACTCTGTTTTTATTAACATAATCCACTATGTTTGATGCATTGCTCAGCATTGGCACTGAATGAGATGTAGCCAGTTTTAGCCCTGAAGTTAACGTCTGTGTGTATAAGGTCTAAGCTTTTTATATTCTGCTCATCACTACTAACAATGTCTAGAGACTTAGAAGGTCGCCACCTATTTTTGTTACTATGTTTTACCTGCAGAGAATGGAAGGAACGCTTCTACTTTCACTAGTTCTCCATCCTTCTTCAGGAAATTCTCTGGATTAAATTCATTTGGATACTTCCAATATTTCTCATCATAGTGCGGTGAGGAGATGTCTGTGATGATGAGTGTTCCCTGGAAACACGTAATTAAAAAACAGATCAAGATAAATATATAGAAACTTACATAGTTCAAGGAACCTCATCAGTTAAAGACCACTCAAAACTGCAATATAGGTTTTTGGTTGAACCTCAGTAAATTGTGTCAGTTATCAGTTTCTAATGTCTCCTTATCCACTGGCCTCTCCTAGCAGCCAGCACCGTTCAGACAGTCAGTCCTTCACAAACATTTCTCCTAAACCCGGCTCCCACCGGGCCTGCTCCCCCTCAGATCCCTGCCACACTAAACATCTGACCCAGATTCCCATTGACATCGAATTCTTCTCAGCACCAACTATTTCCACATTACTCTGCCCACCACCATCAGCAACCCTGGACTCCCAATCCATCCACACCTCGTCGCTGACAACGCGCTAGTACCCACTCCCTGGTAAGTCTTATTCCCTTATTTTGTTTCTTGCTTAGTTACCACTTGGTAGTGCGCTTCTGTATTTCTTGTCTTCTTAATTAGCAAACTTCGGACACCCCGGTCCGCATTTTTAGGAGCCGCACACCAAGTACCGCAACCCACATTTGTTTACCCTGCACTAGGGGACATTTCTCCCAATTTATTAATGTCTCCTAAGGTGTATCTATACCTAAAGACAATAATTTTATATATTGCAGGCTACCAGTCCATAGATGTGGTGGCTGCATCCGTTTTCACTTTTCAGGCTAGGAACTGTTTTTTGTAGTAGTAAGTACAGAAAATACCTGTTGATCCTGCCAGAAATGCTGTGTCCTTGTAATTTTCTGTAACTTTAAAAGAAAGCACAAAGAACCATTTATGTAAACTACTAGTACCACCAATCCACCATGTACTGCTATGTTGTACAACCTTTTTGTAACAATGTTTTACCTGCAGAGAATGAAGGGTAATTCTTTACTGTGAGAGCTGTAAAATTGTGGAACTCACTTTCACAGATAGTGGTATCAGCTGAGAGTATGGAATCATTTCAGAACCGTCTAGATACTTTTCTCAGCGCACAAGATGCAGGGGCTCAGGTAATCTTAGTAAAGGTGGCCATACACTTTACAACCATCGCAAGACCTTAGTTTTGCGATGGTTGTAAAGTAATTAAAAAAAAAGTACGATCTGCCCATCTTGGACAGGCCCCTGAGGGGCAGCCTGCCGATGACCGCAATGCTGAACGGGCAGTGTGCGCGTGCGCACACCGGCCCGTGCGGCATTGATCTTACAATCATACTAAAAACCAGCCGAAAAGCGTACGATTCTCAGCTGGTTTCTAGCATGCTCCTAAGACAAAAGACGTGCGACCGTACAGTAAAAACGGTTGCACGCCTTCCATACACTTTCGATCATCGCACGATCGCAGGATTTCCCGCGATTATCATGTGATAATCGCATAGTGTATGGGCACCTTAACACAGACACATACACACAACCCAAAGGTTGAAATCGACAGACCTGTGTCTTTATCCAACCTTAACAACTATATAATGGAGATGAACAGCGGCAGACATATTTGAAGTCCAGCCTGTGTGACGATCGTAGGATTACCATGTGAAAATAAAGGAAAAAGCCTGAAAAAAAAGGAAAATGAAAGCAGCCTATACATCTAAGAACTGTTAAGCTGTAATATATTTTATTTTGGTTTTGGGTTTAAATATACTTTGATGACCCCATTGGTACCTTAACATGAGTAGAGTGATTTCAGCAGAATTGAGCCAGAGGTGGAAACTCTTTATTTCACTCATTTAGATGGAGAATTGCATGAAACTTATTTATTTTTTCTTTATTTACAGGGTTTGTTTTTGTGTCTGTGTGTAATGTAGGTAGTTCAGTATTTGTTTTTTTTGTGTGTGCGTGTAGATGTTTTTGGTAGAAGAACAAGTCCAGGATAGTTAAAAGAAGCTTCTATAACCTTGGGGTATCCAATGCATAAAACACCCTATTAATTGCCTTTCCCATTGATTCCAGCATATTTTGACAAATCGTGAAATGTTTTTGAAAAAATCTCCAGATTTTGCCTGACGTTTTGTGGAAAATAAAACTCTTCATTTTGTTCATTCCTAATGACAACTTTGCATGCAAAAGTGTATTTTCACCTCCCCCAATGCTGTAATGAAGGTATTGCATCACCTCCTGACCTCCTTTTCCTCCTTCTCCTAATAGAAATTTCTTTTTTTTTCTAAAATTGCCCTAGCACAAATACTGTGCAAATGTGGTCACAGAACTCAGATGTAGCTGAGTTGAGGGAAGTTCTCACAGTTCTCCCCATGGGTGTGTCATGTGATACATTTGAGCTAATGAGAAGTAGAGGAGTTACCTCAGCTCTGCATTAGACATTGCCACCCTGATCTGAGGCCTGAAAGTTGCCTGGTGCTAGCGATACCCATTGCTGCAGGGTATCACTAGCACCTAAATCTTCCCATCATTCACCAAAACTTAGACATTTCTGACAGACAAAACTTTGGCTCTCCATGACAGTGCTGAAGCTTTCCCGTCCATTCATGCTTCATGAGCTTTCCTTTTGGATAGAACTACTGCCTATCAAAGTGATAAGACAATAGGTATATGAGAAGGCGGGACTTAGCAGCAAGCTTTTACACTACCCTGAGGTGTTAAAGAGGTCCAGCATCAGAAAACTTTCAGAGTCTGCTGCAGATAAGTGCGCCTCTTCCAATTAGAGACACATTTTTATGGGATGGGAACACAAGCCCAGGTCTAAACAAGCAGAACCATCAGGTTTTCTCAAAGGAGGTATCTTTGTCACCTGTGTTGCCAACAGCAATTAACCAGTTGTCATCTTTCTGGGATATTAAGTCACAGTTTCCAACTATAACCATAAGACACTAACTGAACCCCATTTACCACAGAACGCTCATTGTTTTGATATATCAGTCATAATAAATTGTCCTTATCTGAGAGGTTGCAAATAATGGCAGAGGTTCTTTCTTTTGGGACACTATTGATTCATGAAGATCAATTTTATTCTGAGGTAGGACTGATCATAGATTGTAGGGGGGGCATGGTCCAAGGGAAGGGAAGGGCAAGGTCTCCCCTTTCTGACAGCAGTACTACTTTCAAATATAACATACATCTTATTCATCTTACTGTAGAATTAAAGCATATGTGTAGAAATACACCAGGATAATAAAATCTCAGTTTCTATCACTGTAGGTACAACAGACAGAACTACATCTTCCAATGGCCCTTTGCCTACACACAGTGTGTGGGCTGGCTCTTGAGAGTCAAGGCAGCAGCTATATGTTGAATAATGAATGCATGTGGAGAGAAAGGGGTGGTGATAGGTGGAGTGTTATAGTCCAACAGACAGGGCTGACAAGGCTGGTTAGGATTTCAGTGCAGCAAAGGTATTGGGTTGTCAAACCAAACACGAAGGTAGTAGCTCACTGGATTTCTAGCAGTCTAACAGGCATTGTTCTGTACTTACAGTGTTTGTAAAACTATAAAGCATGAAGATTTTGACATGTATTGCAGAGATAAACTAAGCATGTTTTTTATTTTATTTGCTAAGACATACACTTGAAGTATCTGCTGACCTTTGGTATAGTGTATCCATTCAGTTGAACATCTTTAATGGGTGCGTGGGCAACTCCTAGTGGCACCACTGAGGCAAATCGCTGGACTTCCTGTAGAACAGCCTGTGTGTACGGCATCTGTAATCTATCCTCATAGTCAAGATGGTCTCTGTCTCCTCGAATTTTATCTATTTCTCTCCGACACGTCTCTGAAAGAACAAGCACAGTATAAAACTCATATTGGGGTTTTAATAAATAAAAAGTGAAGGCAAAATAGGTTTGTATCATCTATTAAAGGAGAACTATGGGGTTAAGGCTTTTCCCCATAGTTCTCCTTAGGGTAACGGGAGGACACAAACTAGCGTCCTCCCATCACCCTAGGCTCAGTATACCGCGAGCCGTAGCTCGCGGTATACTTCAACAGCAATTAACCAGTTGTCATCTTTCTGGGATATTAAGTCACAGTTTCCAACTATAACCATAAGACACTAACTGAACCCCATTTACCACAGAACGCTCATTGTTTTGATATATCAGTCATAATAAATTGTCCTTATCTGAGAGGTTGCAAATAATGGCAGAGGTTCTTTCTTTTGGGACACTATTGATTCATGAAGATCAATTTTATTCTGAGGTAGGACTGATCATAGATTGTAGGGGGGGCATGGTCCAAGGGAAGGGAAGGGCAAGGTCTCCCCTTTCTGACAGCAGTACTACTTTCAAATATAACATACATCTTATTCATCTTACTGTAGAATTAAAGCATATGTGTAGAAATACACCAGGATAATAAAATCTCAGTTTCTATCACTGTAGGTACAACAGACAGAACTACATCTTCCAATGGCCCTTTGCCTACACACAGTGTGTGGGCTGGCTCTTGAGAGTCAAGGCAGCAGCTATATGTTGAATAATGAATGCATGTGGAGAGAAAGGGGTGGTGATAGGTGGAGTGTTATAGTCCAACAGACAGGGCTGACAAGGCTGGTTAGGATTTCAGTGCAGCAAAGGTATTGGGTTGTCAAACCAAACACGAAGGTAGTAGCTCACTGGATTTCTAGCAGTCTAACAGGCATTGTTCTGTACTTACAGTGTTTGTAAAACTATAAAGCATGAAGATTTTGACATGTATTGCAGAGATAAACTAAGCATGTTTTTTATTTTATTTGCTAAGACATACACTTGAAGTATCTGCTGACCTTTGGTATAGTGTATCCATTCAGTTGAACATCTTTAATGGGTGCGTGGGCAACTCCTAGTGGCACCACTGAGGCAAATCGCTGGACTTCCTGTAGAACAGCCTGTGTGTACGGCATCTGTAATCTATCCTCATAGTCAAGATGGTCTCTGTCTCCTCGAATTTTATCTATTTCTCTCCGACACGTCTCTGAAAGAACAAGCACAGTATAAAACTCATATTGGGGTTTTAATAAATAAAAAGTGAAGGCAAAATAGGTTTGTATCATCTATTAAAGGAGAACTATGGGGTTAAGGCTTTTCCCCATAGTTCTCCTTAGGGTAACGGGAGGACACAAACTAGCGTCCTCCCATC
>NW_017308496.1:75732-98397 GCF_000935625.1 Nanorana parkeri | reverse complement strand
TGCCGGGATCCGCCCAGCTGCGTGACTGACAGCTGGCTCTGCCTATCTAGAGGCAGAGCCAGCTGTACCCGCCCCCTCCCCCGTCTGTTCCGCCAGTCAGCGCTGGCGGATCGGAGCGACAAGTCTCATTGTAACAGGTCGGCTAGAACTATGAGGTGAGTGAAAAGCACTCACCTCATAGTTCTCCTTTAAAATCAATCAAATTGCAGCTGGCAGAAAGTGGAAACACCTGATTAATAGGTTGTAATGGACAATATAGACATACTACAGCAAAGCCCCCAGAATATAAGAGACCTAAAGAAGGAAATCATTTTCAGAAGACTTTACCCTGAAATTCTGGATATGCCATCATGTAAATTAGAATCCATTCCAGACTGGCAGAGGTAGTTTCTGTCCCAGCAATAAATAGATCACCCACGCACGTGAATAAGTTCTCAGCATCAAACGTTGATTTGTGATCTTCTTGTTTCTGAAAAAAGGGACAAGATCACCCAAAGCTACTCATTAGAACCTAATTGTTACAAGATTGTATACAACATGAGATATGCTAGAGAGCATTAGATTCACTCAGGAGTGTTCCTTGGCATGAAGCTCCCTCATAGTAGCCATGGACCTTTCTTCCAACACCCAGCCAGTCAATGTATGACAAATTGTGTAATCATTTTTCAATGTGCAATTCAAAGATTTAGTTTAAAGATTACCATATCAAGTTCCTCCAGATAGCAGTCTATGTAATCTCGGGGTTCACCAGGTACTCTGGTTTTCCTGTGTTCCTCTAAAACCTTTCCAAGGAATGCAAAGACCGTATTAACATTTGTGAATATCTTCTGATGTGGCAGTGGAAGATGTTTGATGAATCCAAATGCATTATAGAGCTGAAAGTAAAAGTAACAAACAGCTAAATACAAATATGGTTGTTATACAGTACAATTTGTATTTCTGTCCATATAGGCCTGAGATTTACACAGCTCTGTCACACAGCATAGCCCTGTCTGGCAACCCAGAAGACCTGATTTGTTTTCTGCTGCAGTTAAGTAACACTTACAGGTCTTGTCCTTTCACCCACCCTGAGGCTGGATAGTGGAAGGAGAAGAAGCTTCTTCCACACATGAGCACTACAGCACAACTAACTGGCTCCTTGTGCAGCTACTCTGTCTCCTAGTCTGAGCTTTGCTATACAGGGGACTGCAAGAGGGTTATACCCAGGGGCATATCTACAGAAAACAGCATCTATGGCAAGCACTGAAACTGCACCCCTTTCCAAAAATGGACACCCATATTTTAGATAAATTTACCATAATATCAACTTAAAAATGCAAGTCAAACTCGCATCAGAGTCCCTCCTTACATTAGAGACTCCAGAGCCCCCCTTGCATTGGAATCCCCAGAATTCCCCCTTACATCAGAGTCCCCAGGACTTCCCCTTATATCAGAGTCCCCACTTACATCAGACTCCCCAGAGTTTCCCTTTACACCAGAGCCCCCCTTGCATTAGGGTTTCCCCTTACATCAGAGTCCTCCTTTACATCACAGTCCCCAAAGCTCCCTGTTACATCAGAGTGCTCAGATACCCTTCCTACATCAGAGCCCCTCCTTACATCAGAGTCCCCAGAGTTACCCCTTACATCATAGTCCTCAGCATCCACCCTTACGTCAGAGTCTCCAGAGTCCCCCCTTATATCATCACCAGAGACCACATTTACATGAGAGCCCTAAGGACTCGGATGTAATGGGGGACATTGATGTAAGGAGGGAGCCTGGGAACTCTGATATACGGGGGAACTCTGGGCACAGTGATGTAAGGGTGAACTCTGGGGACTGTAAAGTAGGGGGGGGACTCTGATGTACTTGGGCGAGGGGCGCTGACGGAGACAGGAGGGCAGCAGCCTCAAATCCTTATGGTTAGCTGATAGGACATCAGGCAATCCTAGCAACTAACCAGCAGCAGCAGGGTTGAATGACAGCTACAGTTTGCTGTCATTATTCAACTTCTTGGTTGAAAGTGTTTGGTTGATAGGACGCCAGGTGGTCCTAGCAACTAACCGCCAGCGGAGGCGAGGATGAATAATGACAGCAGAAGTATGCTGATCTGATCTGCCTTTAGCAAACTAACTTTGCACTGCTTTATTGAATAAACAGCCAGACATGTACCTACCAGAGCCCAAATCCCAGTGAGCATCTTCATGTTTTCATGGACCATATTAAGAATATCTCGGAAAGTGGTATCATCATAGTCATAACGTCTCCCAAGCACAATGGAACAGATAATATTGGATACAGCATTGTCAATAACAAAATGGGGGTCAACCAGTGAATCTGGAAATAAAATCAGTGGTTACTCATCACCAACTCTGAAACTCAACTCCAAATTACTAATGGTTGTTATGGAGTCAGATAAGTATAAACAACATGTAAATGAATGCTTGTGTATTTTGAATTTCCTATTTTGTCATACAGTCACTTTTAGACCTACATGTAATAATGTTGCAGAATACTTATAAATGTGATCAATATGATTTAAACTATTGCTTTCTGATATGATTATATTTAATAACCTTGAACATATGCACGGTGGTGTCACAAGGGGGATTGTGGCTCGCATCGGATGACACCATCAGACTGACAGTCATTTTGGTGTCACCCCTTCTGAAAAGTCAATTAGTCGGTCATGGAGCAAGCTGCAGGGGAGAGGAGGGGACTCTGCGACATACCTTATACAGCCAGATGAACGTCCCCTCCTCTCTTTGCTGGCATCCATTACCAAATACAAATACAAATACAAAACTTCATTCATATCACCCTCTGTGTGCTCCTCACTAGGACTGTTGTAATGGAGCATCTCTCCTCAGCACAATAGAAATGTTGGAAGTAGAGTGGTTTTGCAGCAAAATGACCGATTTCAGTAAATATTGCTAAAGCAGAAGCTCCCGGTTTTGCTCATTGGAGCTACCTAGGTGAAATTTGCTTGAAAAATAAGAGCCTACTCATTTTTAATATCTTTATGTAGAGGGTTTTTTTTATTAATTCAGTTTAATTTAGTGTTCTTTGTATTTGTATAGTGATTGTATGTGTTAGTAATTTGAGTTACTTGTATACCATTGCTTACATTTTTTAATCATTCAATTATTTATTTAATTATGTTTAATATACCTTTTTCAATGTCTGTTTTTTTTTTTCATTCTTTGAAAACATGTGAAATAATGTGGTTAATATGGGGCTGTTTGTGTCACAAAAAACAGATCAAGGATAGATGAAATGAGCTTCTGTAACCCTCAGGGACTCTAAAAAGCCCACTGCTCCCTTAAAATGAAAAAAACAAACAAAAAAAAACAACAAACCTTTAGGCCTCGTTCACACCTGAACGTGTTGTAGCGCGTTCTACGCTCGACGAATGCTCTACAAAACGCCCAAACATCTAAATCCCATTGTATTCAATGGGTCTGGTTCACACCTTGGCGTATTTCAGCCCGTCCCTAACGCGCTACAAAACGGCCTACTCCTGTACTACTTTGGGCCGTTTTTGTTGCGCGTTTGCCATTTTTTGAAAAGTTATATGTGTATATAGTGGGTGGCAACTGATGCGGTAATACAGGTGACTGTGTTTGACCCAGATAGCAAGCAATTGAGCTGCAAGTTTGAAAATGACTTGCTAAACTATTGCAGACATGCCAAGCTTCACAATTTTGTTGCACAATTACAGCAAGTCTGCATTGCAAGTCTCCAGATCAACGTGCTTTGCAAAAGTGCTGTACACTTGCAGAGCTCTTGCTAAGACCTGCAGGACTCTTGCTGTAGACCTGCCAAGCAAATTTGCTACAAATCAAAAAAGTGTCCACTAGAATTTGGACACTGCAAGTGTTGTGCAAGTCTACAACTTGCCAGGAATGTGTGCTGCAGGTTAACAAGAATTACAATTTAACCCTGCCATACGTTTGTGGTAAATCCTTGCTATCTGGTAGCTGTGCCTGTCAGCGGCTCTCTGTCTGGTCCCGCCCAGTTTACTGATGTAATTGGTTGCCAGGAGCTTGGCGCCACACCAGCCAGAGATCCCAGCTCATCTCCCTGGCAACCAATTATGTCAGCAAGCTGGGCAGGAAGCCAGACAGAGAGGACAGAGCCACAGGTTGCAAAGAGCTCTTAACAACCTGGGACACTTTGGCCTCCCCTCTGCTCGACAACACTGTGATCTTGTGTAAGAAATCAATCTAAAGCGGCTTATCAATATTATTTAATTTTGGCCATTGTTAACAAAATACACATACAATCTAAGTCAAGAACCAGAATAAGAAATCTGAATGGTGACACCAGTGCCATGCAATCTCACCTTTATTCTTCCTAAATTCTTCAATTAGGTATACACACTCTTCGTGAATTCTCTCCTCCATGGACTTTTTGCCCAAACCAAAGTCTCGCAGTGTGGACAGGGTAAAGCGTCTGTGTTCTTTCCATGCTCGACCATAGCGTGCAGCCACCAGACCTGGAACAAGCTGAATGCTTAGAATGGTGTAATTTAGTATAGTCCAATAGTCAAAAGTACAGCTTGTATTGATGAGGAAGTAATGGAAAATATGATCCACCAGTGATTCAGCAATGTGGAGTCCATTACATGTTCCCTAGAGTAGGTGAATGTTCAGATTTCTTGATATGTTAGCAAACAGGTAAAGAGGGATCTTATGTACCAGAGTGCACAATGAGACTTCCCAAGAGGAAGCCCATTCTCTCTCCAGTAACTCAGTGGTATATTTTTTAAACACTGCTAAGGGTTATAGGGAGATAATCTCTGACCAGTGAAACATATTTAGCAGTAACATCACTGCCCTGATAAGGAAGTGCCACATGTTCTTATTAGAAGAGCAACTAATAAAGAAGTATACTACTTGGAGTGCAGGATACCTGTGGTGGGGGCCCAATGCACACTCTGCATGTTCAGGGGGAACAAGATAAAGTATTACTAAAGGTTGGACATTTTTTACCTTAATGCATTCTCTGCATTTAGGTAAAAAACGCACAGTAGCTTTTTGACTCCCCCGTCTTCCCCACACTTACCTGTCAGTGCCGCTTGCCACTGCCGCCGGTCCCTGAAGCATCCTCTATTCCCAAACTGCCAGGTTGCGGGGGAGGATACTGATGGCAGAGGAGCCATAGGCTCCTTCTGCCCTTGGTCAAACTGTTGGGCGGAGAGAAGAGACGGGGCCTGCCATAGGGCTGTATGTGTCTATAGACTCACACAACTACTGCGGGCACGGCCAGGAAAACGCGCATGCACGGGTTCCTCCCCAGCAGCTTAGCCGATGGAGCAACCCATGCAGGGGGTGAGAGGGAGAGCAATGCTCTGGGGACCCACTAGAAAACAAGAAACTGAAGAATTAAAAAGTCTCCCATTGATAAAAAGCAAAAAAAAACAACTAAAGGTTTAATATCACTTTAAGTATTCTTTGAACTGCTTGCCAAGTTCACATGAATGAATTGGAAACCACTGTTTTTAGAACACATTCCATACTCACTGTCAGTTGTGACTCATACAAATGAGTTTAATCACTTTTAATTCTTAGCTGATGTTTAGAATTGGTGTTTAGCTCCAATGTATAAACTCTTCACATTTTAAAAAATAATAACACCTATAGAGCTTGGTCACTAACCTGTCACCAGCCTGTCACTGCACACACTGGAGAAGAAACTGCCCACTTATAAAATATTGATTCTTCTCTCTCTGTAAACCTGTTTTCCAGTTTAAGTGATTTTATTGGCTAACTCAAGTTATTAAATATGCCAGCTTTCAGGGTTCTTAGATCCTTTAGATCTCTGATAAAAGGAATCACTTAAACAACAAACATTTATTCATTTATTGAAAACATAGTAGAAGACTCCACTACTGTACACCTGTAGAGTGTTGCGTGATAGCACTGTGCAAGGCAATAGAGCTAGTACTAGATTTCTGCTATGCATGGGATATCAGGACATGTGGCATGCTGGTTATATGTAAAATACATGTTATGATTTTTAAAATTAAGCAATAACTGGATTAAATTAATTTTGCATTCCCGTGCATGCAACTTTATCATTTAAAAAAAAAATGATGTAACTGCTGACTTATCAAGACTTATTAAGCCAGTTGTGTCATTTGGTCAGTAATCTAATTAAAATATACACTGGCACTAAAGAATATAAACACATTACCTCTAGTACCAGAGATGGCTTCTATTATTCTGTTCTGAGGTCGGTCTGCAAAATCCACTCCCTTGTTCACCAGAACCTCTTTGAGCTCTTTCAACCCTTGGATGACCACAGCCGGGGTAAATCCCAGGTAGATGCTGTACACTGGGCCGTACACCTTGGAGAACTGAGAGAAAAATGCAAATTACATATTGTGTGCAATGCAGTCAATACAAAGTGTACATATCATTCATGGCTAGAAGCAGCAAAGCACTTACACCAGATTATAGTGCCCAGACACACTCCTTTTTTTGTAGCCTTATACATGCTCTCAAGCCAGTTTTCAGGGATCTTGTCATGTTTTCCAAATCTCTTTACAGGCTTACAAGTGTAATAATTAGACCACTTCTGTTAAAGGATACGTACTTTTGTATTTTTAGCGAGCACAAATTTTAAGTCATGTTGCAGTCTTCATTTTCATTTGTATGGGACTTTCACATTTCAATAAGTATACAGCTTAGAAAATAATGTGAAACTGTTCACTTTAATCATCCAATTATGTGCAAGAAATCCATGTTTTTTATTTCTCTTGCAAATGATTGGGCATGCAAAGTAAACATAGCTTCACTTTATTTATTAAGCTCAGTAAACATTCACTTTGAAAAGTGATCAGTCTACGCCTTTAGTAAATCAACCACTGTGTGTACACAGCACAATCCTAGAAGTCACCAAGGTTACTATACATATCCATATATGTGTCATTGTCACCAACTGACCTGCACAGCATGTCACAGCACAGCTTAAGCTAGCACACTGAATACCCTGGTGGTATATCTAATGATTTCATTTATTTTAAAATATATTTAAGTATAAGTATATTTAAGTATACGGATTATTGCTGCTTGCACTATTTTCATCATCATCATTTAAGATATGAAAGATGGTACAGTTAATACAATGTAATTCACTGACATGATAGCTTACTGGCAAAATAGTCCACTAAGTGCAGCATTCGAGAGAATTTCCTCCATAACAAAGCTAAAAGGACGAGGCCCACCAACAGTGCAGTGCTCAGCTCCATGACAGAGAACTCACTCAGTCTGTTACTGCTTCCTACAGCACAAAGTACAAGACCGAGGCTATACTTCCCTGGGAGGAGGATGTGACCATCGTTGATTGGTTTTTGGTTAAAGGTTTAACTAGTGTAACCCATAAAGTAAGATTTTCATGCAATGAGCATAATAACATCCAGTACAAAAAAGGCCTAAAGTTGCTCAACACAAAAAAAGAAAAAAAAAACATTTCAAGGAATTGTGAAAATGTAAAACAAAAACCTCTGATCAAATGTATACACATAAACATGTGAGAAAAAATAGAAATACAATTATCAAAGTTCTAAGCTCTGACACACAGCACATTTTGGGCAGGACAGGTCACCTGATTTTTCTTCAGTTAAAACTTAGGGCCTGTTCACACTAATTTTGTGTTTTAATCACACGGTTCCCTGTGATTAACGCACAGTACAATGCAATGCATCTACTGTGCGTTACAGTCGGCAGGTGCGTTGCATTGCCATTCATTTGAATGGCACCCCAAACCCACCTCCTGGCTGCAATGCGCTCAGCCGCACCACAACTGTGCGAGTTCTGCACTAACATGGCAACACGTCTTTGGTCTAAGCCAAAATGGTGACATTAAGCCACATCGGCATATTAGCAAATCAGTCTAATTATTCACTTGCTACTACGCATGTGCGGATTACCACCATTTTACCTAAGCCCATGAACAGTAGGAGCGTTAGCGTTGCCATGTTATTATAGACCGGATAGATGGCTTTTTCAACTCCTGCACATGATCCATTTTAGATGCCATTTTGCTGCTCCGGGGTACTATTGTCATTTTATTGCAACCTGAAGTTTTATAAATTGTGACTAGTGGTTTCTAACTGCTGGTGGCTAAAGTAAATAGTGCATGTGCGGATAAGTTGTGTATTTATAATTGCATGTACTTGCTGCTGCTCATACCAGCATTGTGAATGAATCTCATGACTATAATTGTAAAGTCTTGGGGGAAAAGTTAAAATTTTCTGTATTGCCATCTTAAAGTAAGGTTTTACACTCACATGCACACATACTGTTGACTATACCCACTTCTATCACTTAGAATTCTATTTTATTATTGTGACACATTATTTTACACATCTTTAGTTTAATCTGGAACTAGGGAGAAACCAAAAAGCCATTTTACTTCCTGTAGTCTTCTTTTATAATACATATGGGATTACATAAAAAGGAACAAAAAAATACAAGATACAGATTGGTGTACATCTTCTTTATACAAATTATCGCAGTTTAAGTAGATTACAATTTACACGGAACAAATCACTGCTCTCTAGTGCCTCTGTATAAATATATGTATAGTGCATAGTACTACTTCTTGCTCCGCGTGTTAGGTGTAAATCTTACATCCATTGTGCTGTCCATCTCTTTTCTTTTTTTTTTTTGCCTCAGATTTTTTTATGGTGGATTAATTTTATTGGGTGAACATTCTCAAATGCAATAGTAAATCAGCCTCATTTATTTGTAAAGGGGCTGTAATTGTGATCTCTAGCAGTTTCATGTAAAGTTAGGCCCAAAGCAAAAAAAATAAAAAATAGGCGGAAGGCTTACATGACTATGTGAAGAGGGGATACAAGGAATAAAGAGTTAAATAAGGGAAGGGTTAACAGGGCAGGGTCACTTACCAGTTTGTCAAGTTCAAACTTCGGGCCGAGCCTTTTTCGGTGGTCTGAGGAGGAGGGTCTTACTGGCTTTAGTCAGAGATTGTCGGAGGAGAAGATAACTTCCCACCCACCCACTCTGTTACTTTGGGTTTGGGGGCTGTTGCCTGTCATAGCAGTGTTGGGCGGTTTGGGGTCTTTTGAAGGCGGAAACAAAGAGGTGTTGGTGGTTAATGTTTGGGGACCTGTCTTGGTATGGGTCCTCAAGTTATGGTGATATATACTGGTCCAACAGGTAATTCAGATATTGATGTGTCTGCGGTCAATGGTGCAGGTTGTCCCCGAGGCGGTGTGGTGCTGCAGGGGGTCTAACAGAGTTAAGGGTTTATGCAGCAACTCGGTTAATCATTTTGGCCTTCAAAAGGCCTTTTGAAACCGCATGCTTGAATTTACCGTTCTGTCATGTTTTAATATTTGTATAATAAAAGGTTGCGATGGCCATTTAACTCCATCAAAGGTGTAGTCTGGTTATTTGGATGAAGTAGGGAGTTGGTGGTTCCAGCAGGTTATTTGGCATTGGGACATCTGTTCTACATTAGTCATGTGTCTCCAGTCTATGATCGTACTGTTACATTTACCTGTGCCATGTATCTGTGCCAGGATTTTCCCTTTGTCTTAGGTGCTCGGCTTCCAGCCTATTGCAGGTTGCAGGCCTACAGCCAATCTACTCTCAGCCTCTCCCTTTACAAAGCTAGTTCACCTGTTGCTTGGGGTTCGAGCAATGTGTCTTTATACCAGCTGCCGGACCCCTGTGTTCCCTCTTTTTTCTGTTTGTATTTCCTGAGATCTCCTGTACTTCCGAGTATTCCTGTGTACACCTGTGGATTTCTCTGAATGGCTGTGTTTCCTGCTCTTTTGTTTTTAGTGTTCCTGCTATCCTCCGAGTTCGCAGTGTGTTCCTGTGGATATTGCTCGAGACCCACCGTTGCATTCACTTGTGTGCTGTGAGTTTGTCTGAACTCCCTGCATTGCTGCACTGTTTAAGGGTCCATTCACACCAGCTGCTGCACAAAATGTACAGTGGCTGGTGTGCAGTGCCTGACACAGTGTTGATGCACCGATCCTGACACATCACGCTGTGTACTTCTTTTATAGAACTTTATTGAAATGTAACAAGTGAGCACAGCACGGTTCAAGGTGGTGGTTCCACATCTCATCACGCTGTGCTGAAAAAAAGTGAGGCATGCCAGTTTTGTTTTTAGCGCACACCACCGTGTTCCCACTGCAATGCGGTGATGTAATTTGTACAATTTGTGACAAGGCAAATTGCTGTGCTGGAAACAATGGCCCCAAAGCATGTGGTGTAAATGGATGCTTAGATTTCCCACACTCCAGCTCTTGTGTGTCTGCTCTTACCCATCTACTTACTTCTTCTGTGCCTCAGCCTGAGGCGTGTTTTCTACTGAGCAGTGCAGTAAGTCTTTTGCCTGTGTTCCTGTACCACTGTTCAATGCACTTCTTCCTTTGTAACCCTGTATCTTGGTGTCTATTTTGCATCATGGTGCAATGCACATTCTGTCACAGAACCCAGTTTCCTGGCGCTGAAACTCTCCAGTGTATCCTGTAGTTGTGCACAGTAATCATGTACTCAGAATGGTACTAATCTCCTTCCCTGTGTGTCACTGAACCCAATATCCCAGTGCTGCAACTCTCTCCAGTGTATGCTGTACCTCTGTGTTGTATTAGACTTTTCTTATGTGCCACTGCAGCAAACCTTCTTCTCCTTGTCACAGACTTCTTCCCTAATGAATCCAGTATCTTAGTGCTGTACTGTGTCTTTGTTTCTTCTGTAGCCCTGTCTGCATGGATGTGTTAAAGGGCCGCAACCTGGGAGCTATCCTGCAGCGAAACCAATCACCACCATCAGGAGTTCTTGGAGAGACCTGGCGCTTCTTAGACTCTGCACCTCTATCACACACACACTAAATGTGCAGTCACCCCATTCCTATGCTCCCTGCGGATAGAGTCTAAGGAGTCATTCCTGCCTCTGTCCGTGCCTGGCTCGTCTGAAAACCCTGGAGCCAGCATTCTCAGTGACTACGGTCCCCTGACCATGACATGGAGTCTCTACAAAATCCTATAGCATGTTCACAGTCTCTGACTATCTCCTGTTTCATCTCTACAGGCCCTGAGAGTGTTTTGTGTATTACATTCATTCAGTTTTATTTGTGGTCTTCTGATGATGTCAGGGACCACACTTGAGGCTCCAATATCAACGGACCCCTATATATTCAAATTGTCTTTATGGAATTCTTGAACTGAATAGAGTGAACAATTCCTTTGTGATTGGTGGTATATGCCTAAACAGCTCCAATCACACTGAGTTGGGAAATGTGTATTGTATCACGCAGCTATCACAGAATACTATTTACACAGTGGCGTCACAAAGGGAGTCACAAAGGGGGTGGCCCACTCCCGGGTGACACCATTGGAAGGGTGACACCAAAATGACAGTCATTTTGGTGTCACCCCATTTGAAAAGTTGCAGGGGAGAGAGGAGGGGACCTGGCGGCATACCTTATCCCGCCAGGTTAACGTCCCCTCGTCTGCTCCGGGTGACACCTGGCCTCGGGACGCCCCTGTATTTTCTAAACATCATGCAAAACCTACCAGTAAAGCAACTTTTAAGCCCATTGCAATGCAATTTCTATGAATAGATAGCGTCACATTTTCAAGCTTAAAAGATTTCTACTATGCATACTTTTTCTGAGTTTTGCCACAAAAAGTAATGAAGCCATTAAATCATCATTAAAGCCAAATCATTAGCATTTTGGAGCAAGAGATTGGCAATGGCCTTCTCTATATTCTCTCAATACATGTTTCTTTAGCATCTATGTATGTTTGTGTATGGCTTTTGCAGAGCCATTTTTCTCATGTGAATAAAGCAGTAGCAGCGTAGGTTCTATAGCACCCCAAAAATTCTGCTAGCACTCCATCAGCAGCCACCATGGGTGTTGCTATCGTCTGGTGCCCTGGGTGCGGAGAAAGCTGACAGCCATGTTTCTGCTCCTTGCGATTGGGCTGCCTCACATGTTTCCAGGCAGCCCCGTCTTCTGTGAACAATGCGAGGAGGATGGCTTTAAACAGGTCATCCGCCAGCAGGAGCAAGGACGTTGTATGTTACATAGTTCTGACTGCTACACTCTATACGTTGTTTAGAATGTAACATAGACTTGACCTCTATATACTATGTTGTGTGTTACATAGTTCTGACTGCTATCCCCTATATACTGTTCAGAACATTACATAGAACTGACCTCTACATGCTATGCTGTGTGTTACATAGTTCTGACTGCTACACACTCTATGTACTGTTTAGAACTTGAAGTGTTTATTTGCTTGCTGTGCTGATTGTAATGATTTTAATAAAGTATGGTAGACTCAAAGTGTTAGCTCCCTGTCAATATGCGGTTTTATTTTATTAAAAATGATCCTTTATGTCTATGGGTGTCTTTGAGATTCTAGCTCGCTGCACATTAATGGAGGGATTGTTTTGGGGGTAGGAGGCTGTGTACAGTTTTTACTATGATTAGGCTCAGGCTTAATGTTTTTCTATATGTTTCCTGCTTTTAATATAACTTGAGTTTCAGTATTGGGGACTTAGCTCTGCCACTTAGAGCCCTAGCACCAGCTTAGTGCCTACGAAAAAAAAAATAGCTGAAGTTGTCCCTGGAATAATGCATATAACTAGATCATGTGATAAAGTATGTACAGTCATGACTACAACAAATTCTTTTTCATAGGCACAAGTGCTGCTCCCATGAAATCAGTTTGAAGTCCTATCACTGGAGCTGCTAACCTTTTCACTGTGATCATGGTTCATATTTACTCCGTCACAGACTCCAGAAATATGGGGATACTACATGAAAATATGCAAACAATTATGTTTTTGTTCATATTGGCCAATGAGGTGTTATCTGTATTAATTTGGGAAAATAAATCAGGATAATTATTAATTAAATCAGAATTCTGGTTCTCTTCTGCATTTCCATAAATGATGTGCTTTATGCCAATAGACTTATGGAATGTAAACTAGCACATATGTAGACTAATGTACCTGCAGCATAGTAGTACCAATACATGAATTAAAAAGGAAACTTGTTCTGAGAGAATATGAAAGTTGCCATTGTGGACATCTCCTTAAAAAATGCTAGTTGGCTGGCTGTCATGCTAATACCTGCAATGCTATGTGAGTCACTGACATAGTATTGATGTCAGGGGTCCTGACTTCACTTCAGATTTCTATTCCGTAGTGAAGTACTTGTCCCTGATCAATAACTTAGAATTGAATCCATAGGTAATGTGTTGGTAGGAAAATAGCAATGTCAACTTTCACTGTATTTCTCTCATCACATGTTCCATATAAATGTTTCCAGTAACTTTTTGGGGAATTTTTGCCTCAATAGGGAAATTCCTCTTTACTTCCTCTTTTTTCAGAAGAACAAGATCCTCATTGGAAGACTTCCCATCTATTCCTGTTCTCGTGGCAACTGCAAATGTTGGATTTACCCTCACATTCATTCCTGGTGATACCAGTGATCAGGACAATTAGAGAGAGTGAATCTCAGGGACAAAGACAGCAGTAAAAACCTGGTCTGCATAAAGAAAAAATACTGCTAAGAAATCTCTGGACTAAAGGTGAATATTGCAGCAAATGCTGGTTTTGTTATTTTTCTCTTTAATGGGCTATTTACACATACTGTATATTGTTATGTATGGCTAAAGTTCTACATTGAAGTATGAATCTGCTTTTATTAAGAAAATTAAGTATCTACTCCATCCTGTCCACTAATATTTTCCATGTAATTATGCACTAAGCCCAGTGTTATTTCTGCAGAGCTCTGGCACCTTCTGTAAAGCTGTGCATTTGCTAACAAGTCCATGACGCACTACAACCATACCAGGTAGGGGCACTGAGCTTGGTAAGGGTATAGCACTTATTTGGTTACAGAGGATGCTGAAGAGCTGCATAGAGAAGTCATAAAATGGAGGTTTAGCCTTCCCTAAGATCAAGCAAAAGGAAACCTGCATAATGGACTCTACAAACTCCCTTCTGAAGGTAAATCAATATACCAGAAAAATACAAATAGCCACCATTTGTGTCACAAAATACAACATTCATTCACATGTAGAAAGATACATATATTATAAACTGTGGTACATTATACAATCCCCTGCCAGACCCCAAACTCCACATAGACAAGGTTGCCACTGGATAGGAGGAGCGAGAGCCTCACCCAACCCTATGTTAATCCGGCCCTGACCACAAAACACGCATGGCCCAGGTAACCTACTGCATGCATTGGCATAAACTAAACAAAGGACGTCCAGATGTATATAAACTGACTGCTGTACACTTTAGAGTGATGCACACAGACAGACAACCACATTAGGGTAGAGTAGATCACACACACACCCAGGTTATATTATGAGGCCTTCCACAAGCATACATCCAACATTAGGAAAATGATGACTAGCATTGAGTAGGGTGGCTTAGTCTAGTTTAGTGGAATCAGTTGGTCAAAAGTGAATGGGAGAGGCGATCACTTCTTTCAAGAGATCTTAATTTTTTACCAAGTGATTTCACCGAAGGACTCTTTGTTTATTCAGTAGACATGTGCGGTTAGTTTCGTTCCGAATAGAAATTCGTATGAATTTTCATAAATTCATACATTCGGATGCATCCGCATTTCCGAATGACAGATATAACGAATCCGAACAAATCCGAATGTTTGATAACGAAATTCATATACTTACAAATTTCGTTCGGAATGAAACACAACGAGCAAGAGAGCTGTCATTTACCGCTCTCTGGTTTCTCTGACTTGTATCCCGAATGGAAACAAAGTAACACAATATTGTTACAAAATTTGAATAAAGAAAGAAGCTGAGAGATCTGTGTTATTCTGTAACAGCTTCTGCATGTTTTCGAACATTTGGACTCTTCGATCCTGAATATAAAGAATCTGACAGCTGTCACAGAATAAACAAAAGTGTTTAACTGTTCACAGGAATAATACTAATTTTAAAAAAACAGCTTGGGGTCCCCCCTAATTCCTATCAGACCCTTTAGACCGAGCGAACGCCCCCCCTCCCTGCGCCATACCAGGCCACATGCCCTCGACATTTGGAGGGTGCTTTTCCAGGGGTCTCCCCATGCCCATGGGGATAAGGGCCTCTTCCCCACAACCCTGACCCGGTAGTGGTGGGGACCTGCGTGCAAGGGTCTTATTTGCATTGGGTACCCCCTTTCATAAAGGGGGCAACCAGATGCTGCCCCCCCCCCGTGAATGAGTAAGGGGTACTTCTACCCCATCTCATTCACTAAAGGGTTAACAAAAATGTAAATAAAGAAACCAGACTTTTAGAGAAAATCCCAAAAGAATTCCTAAAAATGATCCAGTAATCCAAGGGTCATGCATGTCATCCAGCGTTGTCCACACCGCCAACTCATTGAAATAAAAAAATATCGACACGCGCCGACCTGACCGCCCACGACGAACTCCTGCAGCAAAATAAAATTCTGACAGGTAGCGGCCGATTGTAAACATATGGGAGGATTCAGCCATGAAGTCACAGCTGGCTCCGCCCATTTGTTGTCATGCAATGACAGGCTACAGTCCTCAGGTCGTTTGAGGACAGTAGCTTGTCATTGTATGACAACAAATGGGCGGAGCCAGCCGTGACTTTACGCCCGACATCGCCCTTTTTTCTCTTTCATTCGTCTGGGACCTGGGAAGAGCTATCTGACAGGTGTCGGCCGAATGTAAACAGTTAGGCGGAGCTAGCGGTAATGCTGCTTCGGCACACCGTTCTCCCTGCTCCAGTTGTGACTTCGGCTGAGCCGAGCCAAATGCATATGCTACAGCTCGGCTGAGCGCGTCAACTGCTGTAAATGCTATTGTGAATAGCCCGTACAGCAGCTCTTCGGTTCAGGGATGAAGTGAGCCGAAGAATTAGCCAAACCTACAGCTTATATCCTTTGGCTCCTTTGTAAATAACCCCCTACATATTTGTTTAAAAAAGCAATGAGATCCAGTTTAAATAATAATGCAGTAAGTTTTTTTTAATAACCTTGGGCTGGTCCACTTATACAATGTGGTGGTTACTCTTTTCACAGATGGTCCTGTGAATTGGCATGAAAAATTATATTATTACTATTTTCATCAGTGAATAGCCTTCAAAACAGTATGAAGCAGCATGGTACATTTTCCGAGTATGTGATACCATTTTGAATATATTTTATTTGACATGCATTTGGATTCATTAGTCTATTATAAACAAAACAACATATATTTTTATTAATGTGAATGATAATTTGTCCTATTTGAGTATTTTTGAGTCCACTTTTGAGTCCTCTGTGAGTCCATATGGTCCGTTCTATATGCGTGGTGCTAGCCTCATTTTGAAACACTTTGGTTTCTGTGAGATACCAAAAACTGGTGTGAGGTCTGGAGGAGATTTGGGGTCCGGCCAGTGGAATTCAAAGTGTGTCATCATAGTAGTGAAATAGAGGAAGAGCTCCATCCGGGCCAGATTCTCCCCAAGACAACCCCGGGGACCTAAATGGAAAAACAAGATGGTCAGAGGGAAGTAACACTTAAAATGCAAGTCAACACCAATTTCTTCATTTTGGATGAGGTGGGGGAGGGTCCTTCACTGCTTGATATTATTACTGTGAGTACCTAGAAACTTCTAGTAGACTCTGTAAGCATGAAAGAAGAGCTTAGGATGGTGATACAAATATCTCAACTGAAAAGACAAACTAAGTCTCCTGAAGGTCGGAGGTGATCGCCTTAAGTGGGTTCCCAGACAGCAATAGAGACAAAGCAAGGAAATAAACTTGGCCCGCTTCTCCCAAAAATGAGAAAATCCATTTTGGGTAGGGTTAGTATTAAAAATATATCTATAAAACTTTTTTTAATTTTGGAAAAAATAGGAATTGGTTAAAACTGCTGACAGGTTTGTGTCAGTTGGAACAAATTCCTGTCTAAGGCCCCATTCACACTGAGCGATTCGCAAATCGCGCGTTTGTCGCGCAATTTGCATATTGCTCAATATCGCGCGTTTGCCGCCCGATGTCGTGCAAATGCTTGCATTGAGCAAGCTAGAATCGCGGCAAGATCCGCTTCAAAAAGGGTCCTGCTGTAGCGACGCATGACCCGCGACAGCGACGGACAGAGCCCCATTGCCATGCATTGGAGAGCGATATCGCGCGGTAAATAGCCGCGATATCGCGGGAATTACCGCGCGATAAATCGCTCAGTGTGAATGGGGCCTAGGAGGCACAAAACGAAGCAAAATCTTCCAAAAGTGAGTGAAAAACCCCACTTAAACAGTTAAAATTTGAACAGATTTCCCCTTACTTACTGTTCTGGTGACAACTGTACTTCCCATCATTTTCTGTCATATCTGTCCTTCTGACCTATGTGTCAAGGCAGATTATTAACATAATCCACTATGTTTGATGCATTGCTCAGCATTGGCACTGAATGAGATGTAGCCAGTTTTAGCCCTGAAGTTAACGTCTGTGTGTATAAGGTCTAAGCTTTTTATATTCTGCTCATCACTACTAACAATGTGTAGAGCCTTAGAAGGTCGCCACCTATTTTTGTTACTATGTTTTACCTGCAGAGAATGGAAGGAACGCTTCTACTTTCACTAGTTCTCCATCCTTGTTCAGGAAATTCTCTGGATTAAATTCTTTTGGATACTTCCAATATTTCTCATCGTAGTGCGGTGAGGACAGATCTGTGATGATGAATGTTCCCTGGAAACACATTACCTCATTAGTTAAGACCACTCAAAACTGTAATATAGATTGTGGGTGAACATCAGTGAATTGAATCAGTTATCAGCTACGAAGTTATATCTGTACTTAAAAACTAGGGATGTTCAGATACTCGGTACAAATACAAATACAGATACTTTTCCAGCTTCAAGACCAGACTAGAGAAAAATTCAAAAGTTAGGAGGCAGCTGTCATTTTTAAGGAGCACAGGAATCTCCTGGGATTTGTACATCTCTGTTTTAATGTATGATTTTTAAAAAATAAATATACAGTATATTAGGGATGCACCGATACCATTTACAAGTACTGATACTTATCCAAGTACTCACAGATACAAGTACTGATACATTTTTGTTATTGTCATGTGACAGTTTTTCTAAAACAATACAGACTAATGATTTCAGGATGGTGCTGGAGCGCCAGAGCCAAGTCCCAGCTGCAGCCGCTGCAACTCTTGTAGTTCTCGCTAATATGCCAAGTATCAGCACTGATATCTGAACTGGTATCTGAACATCCCTACTAAAAACAATAATTTAACCCTTTCTTTGCCAAGCACTCCGGAATGCTTTACACCTCATCTGGCCACACCATTTTTGCAATTTTTCCCATTGTTTTGATTTTCTCTTCCTGCATTGTTACCATTTGTAAAAGACCCCCCCAACCATATATTTTCTGAAAACACAGGCCTGGTAGAAAAATAAGATGGCACTACTTATTATGTAGGTCCTGCGATAATTTCGCAAATGTTTGTCAAATCAATATTAACCCGTTCATGACTGAGGCCTTTTTTTCATTTTTTGCACCCATGCTTTATTCCACATTTTATGCCTGGAAATTACTTAAAACCCCCACACATTATATATTTTCTGAATGCCAAGACCCTATACAATATAATGTTGGTAGTTTTTTTATGTTGCGCAATATTAGCACAACTCCTTATTAAACCCCAAAATTTAGTGATAAATTTAATTAAATGCCCTAAAACACAAAAAAATACCAATTTTTTAAATTAAATATAAAAGATGAGGTTACAACGAGTAAAACGATACCCAACATGCCCAGTTTACAAATTGCGTGCGTCCTTGAAAACGGCGAAAAATTGCAGTACCCCAAAAAGTCCACAGAAGACGTTTAAAAGCCCCCACATGTCATCAATTTAGAGATACCCCAAAATACTGGCCCTAGAATTATTGCTCTCACTCCGGCGTGCGCGGCGATACCCAACATGTGTAGCGCGTTCGTCGTTTTCATACGTAGGCGCACCCAACGCGTGTTTACGTGGCAACGCGCGTGCTCGCGGGGGCGGGGGAATTTTACATTTTTTTTAAATTATTATTAGATTTATTTTATTTTTGATGCAATCTGCATCGCTCCCGGTCCCATAGAACGGGGAGGGGATCGATGAACGGAAACATTCTTCAATATATTGTTGTCATTTTAGTGAGGCACTGATATTATTGATATTATCTTATATCCCTAACATTTATTTTAGGGAAACTGATTGATGAGATATTGATTATTATTTTAAAACCCACTGACCTTATATGACAAAACTGAAAAAAATTGCTTTAAAATTATTTTTTTTTTCTTTATTTACAGGTGTGTTTTTGTGTATGTGTCTGTGTCCATATTGTGGTAATGCCTTCCCCATTGATTCCAGTATATTTTGCCAACTGGTGAAATGTTTTTGCAAAAATCTCTAGATTTTGCCCGAAGTTTTGGGGAAATTAAAATTCTTCATTTTGTTAATTTCTAATGACAGATTTGCATGCAAAAGGGTATTGAATATGGGTATTGAATAATGAATGTATCTTCTTCTTTCAGGTGGATTCTCCAATTATTTACAGGAGAGATTGATATCAAAATTTGGTTCTTTTATGTTTGCAGCATTTGGGCATTACTGGGATTCTGGTGGGAACATGCCACAAGTGGAGTTCCTAGAAAATAGAACAAGCCAGCTTGTGTTTCAGCTTGCCACAACATACCAGTACAGTAACTTACCAAAACATAGAAATTATCTGCCTACATTTGCATCTTGTTTTTTCTTTTTAAACTAATATAGTCACGAATTAGAGAGTTTGTATTGTTACGCTGATCTAGTTGGGTTTTAGTGGACTGGCAGTGGTCTTTAATAGCTTCTTCCACTGGGGGAATGGGAAAAACTGCTGCAATATTGGTGTTTGTAGTCATGTGAAAACGTTGAGGCACCGTGAGGAAAGTAATGACACGTAGCGTGCCATAGCTAATAAAAGGTGTTGCCAAACTGTCCTAACATTGGGAGGGGCTTAAAGTGGCAAGATGGAGGGGTCAGCGGTGTGTATTGCACAGAGTGAAGGGACCTCAGATGCAAGGCTCCCTGCTTGTTGAGGGAAGTCCTGCCATGTCTCCCCTTGGCTGTGTCATATGACACTTTAGAGCTAAAGAGAAGTGGAGGAGTTTCCTCAACTTTCAGCAAAGGTATTGGATTGTCAACCCAAACAAGAAGGTAGTAGCTCACGGGATTTCTAATAGTCTAACAGGCATTGTTCTGTACTTAACGTGTTTTTCAAAGGATAAAACATGGAGACTTGGGCATGTATTGCAGAGATATACTAAACATGTTATTTTTACTTTGCTCAGACATACACTTAAAGAATATGCTGACCTTTGGTATAGTGTATCCATTCAGCTGAACATCTTTAATGGGTGCGTGGGCAACTCCTAGTGCCACAACTGAGGCAAATCGCTGGACTTCCTGTAGAACAGCCTGTGTGTACGGCATCCTTGCTCTATCCTCATAGTCAAGACGGTCTCTGTCTCCTCGAATTTTATCTATTTCTCTCCGACACGTCTCTGAAAGAACAAGCACAGTATAAAACTCATATTGGGGTTTTAATAAATAAAAACTGAAGGCAAGATAGGTTTGTATTATCTATTAAAATCAATCAAATTGCAGCTGGCAGAAAGTGGAAACACCTGATTAATGGGTTGCAAAGGACAATATAAACATACTACAGCAAAGCCCCCAGAATATAAGAGACCTAAAGAAGGAAATCATTTTCAGAAGACTTTACCCTGAAATTCTGGATATGCCATCATGTAAATTAGAATCCATTCCAGACTGGCAGAGGTAGTTTCTGTCCCAGCAATAAATAGATCACCCACGCACGTGAATAAGTTCTCAGCATCAAAAGTTGACTTGTGACTATCTTCTTGTACCTGAAAAAATGGACAAGATCACCCAAAGCTACTCATTATACACTAAATGTTGCAAGATTGTATACAACATGAGATATGCTAGAGAGCATTAGATTCACTCAGGAGTGTTCCTTGGCATGAAGCTCCCTCATAGTAGCCATGGACCTTTCTTCCAACACCCAGTCAATGTATGACAAATTGTGTAATCATTTTTGCAAAGTGCAATGTAAAGATTTATTTTAAAGATTACCATATCAAGTTCCTCCAGATAGCAGTCTATGTAATCTCGGGGTTCACCAGGTACTCTGGTTTTCCTGTGTTCCTCTAAAACCTTTCCAAGGAATGCAAAGACCGTATTAACATTTTTGAATATCTTCTGATGTGGCAATGGAAGATGTTTGACAAATCCAAATGCATTGTAGAGCTGAAATGAAAAAGTAACACATGATGCAAACAGCTAAATACAAAGTTGTTACACCTGCCAATTTGTATTTCTATCCATCCAGTCCTGAGATTTACAAAGCTCTGTCACACAGCATAGCCCTGTCTAGCAACCCAGAAGACCTGATTTTCCTCTGCTGCAGGTAACACTTACAAGTCTTGTCCTTCCCCCACCCTGAGACTGGATAGTTGAAGGAGAAGAAGCAGACTAATTAGATTATCTCTCTGTTACTCCTCTCACTTCTTCTATTAACATGTTCCACACATGAGCACTACAGCCCAACTAACTGGCTCCTTGTGCAGCTACTCTGTCTCCTAGTCTGAGCTTTGCTGTACAGGGGACTGCAAGATGCTAATACCCAAGGGCATATCTACAGAAAACGGCGCCTATGGCAAGCACTGAAATTGCACCCTTTCTAAAAATGGACAACAATATTTTAGATAAATTTACCATAATATCAATGAAAAAATGCAAGTCAAACTCGCATCAGAGTCCCTCCTTACATTAGAGTCTCCAGAGCCCCTCTTGCATTGAAATCCCCAGAATTCCCCCTTACATCAGAGTTCCCAGAGCTCCCCATTACATCAGAGTTCTCCCTTACATCAGATTCCCCAGAGTCTCCCTTTACATCAGAGTCCCTACTTACATCAGTGTTTCCTCTTACATCAGAGCCCCCCCCCCCCTTACATCAGAGTCCTCAAAGCCCCTCTTCCATCAGAGTTCTAAGATTCCCCCCTTACATCACGGTTTCCACTTACATCAGAGCCCTCCTTTACATCAGAGTTCCCAAAGCTCCCCGTTAAATCAAAGTTCCCAGATACCCCTCTTACATCAGAGTCTCCAAAGTCCTCCCTTATATCAGCATCCCCAGAGACCCCCTTTTCATTACAGCCCTAAGGACTCGGATGTAATAGTGGACTCTGATGTAAGGAGGGACCCTGGAAACTCTGATATAGTGGGGAGCTCTGACGACAATGATGTAAGGGTGAACTCTGGGGACTGTAAAGTAAGAGGGACTTTGATGTAAGGGAGGACTATGCAAAATCAGAGTCCCCTCTTTCATCAGCGTCCCCCCTTACATCAGAGTCCCCCCATACTTTACAGTCCCAAGAATTATATCACAGTCCCCAGAGTTCCCCTTACATCAGAGTCTCCAGAGTCCCCCCTTACATCACTGTCCCCAGAGACCCCCTTTACATCTAAGTGTCCTAAGATCCTGAGGGGACTCTGATAAAAAGGGGAACCCTGTGGACTCTGATGTAAGGGGGACTCTGAGGACTCTAATGTTGGGGGGGGGGGGGGGGCGTGGGGTTAGGGGAACCA
>NW_017308496.1:52217-74556 GCF_000935625.1 Nanorana parkeri | reverse complement strand
GTTGGGGGGGGGGGGGGCTCTGATGTTAGAGGAAACACTGATGTAAGTAGGGACTCTGATGTAAAGGGAGACTCTGGGGACTCAGAGCCCCCTCCCCCCTTACATCAGACAACCAGAGTTCCCCCTTATTTCATAGTGTGGGGTTTCCCCTTTTTCCATTATCTGAGGTTCCACCTTATTTGTTCACAAACTTACTTGGGCCTGGGGGTGCTGACTGAGACAGGCAGGCAGCAGCTTCACTTAGGAATAGGAATACTGGGAAAGGAGGGGACTGGGGAGGCAGCAGTCATTGGTTAGCTGCTAGGACACCAGGTAGTCCTAGCATCTAGCAACCTTCAGCAGCAGCAGGGTTGAATAATGACAGCTGCCGTTTGCTGTCATTATTCAACCTTTTGGCTGCATGTGGTTGTTTGTTAGGACATAAGGCGGTCCTAGCAACTAACCGCCAGTGGCGACGAGTTGAATAATGACAGCAGCAGTATGCTGATCTGATCTGACTTTAGCAAACTATCATTTAATTGGTCAGGATTTATTGGTTTTTGCACTGCTTTATGAATGAACAGCCAGAGATGGACCTACCTGTGCCCAAAATCCAGTGGCCATCTTCATGTTTTCATGGACCATATTAAGAATATCTCGGAAAGTGGCATCATCATAGTCATAACGTCTCCCAAACACAATGGAACAGATTATATTGGATACAGCATTGTCAACAACAAAATGGGGGTCAACCAGTGAATCTGGAAATAAAAGCAGTGGTTACTCATCACCAACTCTGAAACTCAACTCCAAATTATGAATGGTTGTTATGGGGTCAGATAAGTATAAACAACATGTAAATGAATACTTATGTATTTTGAATTTCCTATTTTGTCATACAATCACTACTGTAGACCTACATGTAATGTTGCAGAACACTTATAAATTATGATTAAAACTGTTGCTTTCAGATATGATTATATTTAATAAACTTGTACATAGTGGCATCACAAGAGGGTGTGGGGGGTGCAGCTCGCACTGGGTAACACCATCAGACTAGCATTCATTTTAGCGTCACCCCCTCTCTGACAAGTCAGGTAGTCGGTCATGGACCGAGTGCCTAACAGCTAACGAGAGAGGAGGGAACCCGGTAGCATACCTTATCCCACCAGATGAACGTCCCCTCATCTCTTTGCCGGCGTCGATCACCAAGATCGGTGCCAGCAGTGAAGTGCGCGTGATGTCATTAAGTGGTTGCTCCCTGGCAACCGATGATGTCTGCGAGCTGGGCAGGGAAACCAGACACAGAGAACAGAGCAACAGGTTGCTAAGAGCTCTTAGCAACCTGGGACACTTTGGCCTCCTCTCTGCTCTACAACACTGTGATCTTGTGTAAGAAATCCACCTAAAGCGGCTTATCAATATTATTTAATTTCAGTCATTATTAACAAAACCTACACACAATTACACCACAATCAAGAATCAGAATAAGAATTATAAATAGTAATGCCAGTGCCATGCAATCTCACCTTGATTCTTCCTAAATTCTTCAATTAGGTATACACACTCTTCGTGAATTCTCTCCTCCATGGACTTTTTGCCCAAACCAAAGTCTCGCAGTGTGGACAGGGTAAAGCGTCTGTGTTCTTTCCATGCTCGTCCATAGCGTGCAACCACCAGACCTGGAACAAGCTGAATGGTTAGAATGGTGTAATTTAGTATAGTCCAGTAGTCAAAAGTACAGCTTGTATTGATGAGGAAGTAATAGAAAATATGATCCACCAGTGATTCAGCAATGTGGAGTCCATTACATGTTCCCTAGAGTAGGTGAATGTTCAGATTTCTTGATATGTTAGCAAACAGGTAAAGAGGGATCTTATGTACCAGAGTGCACAATGAGACTTCCCAAGAGGAAGCCCATTCTCTCTCCAGTAACTTTTTTTGAACACTGCTAAGGGTTATAGGGTTATAATCTCAGGCCAGTGGAACATCTGTAGCAGTAACATCACTGCCCTGCAGAGCCGGCGCTACCCTACAGGCAGGTCAAACAGCTGCCTGAGGGCGCCAGTGGGGGGGGCGTAAAGATGCGGACTGGGACCCCTCCCGCTGCGGCGCTGATCACACCTTTTTGCGCTCCTTCTCTCTCCTCCCGGCTGCAGCTTCAGAACGGCTAGGAGGAGAGAGTGGGGAGAGGTGCACTCGCATCCCTTCCTCTCAGCTGTCACAGTAGTTCCAGCACAGTGCTGTGCTGGAACTCCTGTATTGGAGGTGACAGGTTCAGTAAAGAGAACATGTCACCTCCAAATGCTATCACACAGGGATTTGTTAGCTCCTGTGTGCTAGTGTGATAGCAATAAAGTTGAGTGAAAAAAAATACAAAATTAGATTTAAAAAAATATAAAAATTGATAAAACATTATAAAATAAATACAAATTATGAAAAAATAATAATTAAAATGATAAAAAGTAAAAGATAGTAAGATTAAAAAATAAAAAAGTAACAAATAATACGAAAAAATTATAACAAATAAAAAATAACATAAAAAATTATAAAAATGTAAGTAAAAATATTAAAATAAAAAAATGTGATAAAAAAGTAAAACAAAAAACCCCGAAATGAAATAAAATGTCAGGCCAAAACCGAAAATGTTTTTTTTCTAACCTTTTCAAAAATTTTTTTGAAGGAGCCGTCTGAGGGTGCGCGTGGGGGTGAGGGGTCACTTGCCCAGTTCACATGAGTGAATTGGCAATGTGAACTGGCATCACTGTTTTTAGGACAAATTCCATACTTACTGTCCGTTCTGACTCACTTCTCATTCTTATCTGATGTTTATAATTGGTTTATAGCTCCAATGTACAAACTCGAACAATGTACAAAAAGAAACCCCTCTCTCTCTCTCTCTCTCTCTCTCTCTCTCTCTATGTGTATAGTGTTGAGTGACAACACTTTGCAAGGCAATAGATCTCTTACTGGAGTTCTGCTATGCATGGGATATGAGGACATGTTGCATGCTGGTTATATGTAAAATACATTTTATGATTTTTAAAATTAAGCACTATCTGGATTAAATTGTAATTTGCATTCTTTTGTATGCAACTTTATCATCTTTTTAATGAATGTAACTGCTGACTTATAAAGTCAGTTTTGTGTCATTTGTGTGACCAAACTGGTCAGTAATCTAATCAAAATATTCACTGACATTAAAGAATATAAACACATTACCTCTATTACCAGAGATGGCTTCTATTATTCTATTATGAGGTCTGTCTGCAAAATCCACTCCCTTGTTCACCAGAACCTCTTTGAGCTCTTTCAACCCTTGGATGACCACAGCCGGGGTAAATCCCAGGTAGATGCTGTACACTGGGCCGTACACCTCGGAGAACTAAGAGAAAAATGCAAATGACAGATTGTGTGCAATGCAGTCAATACAAAGTGTACCTATCATTCATGGCTAGAAGCAGCAAAGTACTTACACCAGATTATAGTGCCCAGGCACACTCCTGTTTTCTAGCCTCATAGATGCATATTGGGGCTTTTACATTACCATACACTGTTCCCTTCTTCTTATGATCACTGGTCTACACTGATTCTTTCTTGTGTGGCATTTGTTTTGTTCTTTTCTATCTAATTTTTTTGGATTCTTGAAAATTCAAAAACATAATGTAAAAGAAAACGAAAGACAGAAACTGATTGGTTACCATGGACATCTGTTCCAGATCCTCTCAGCTCCACTTTTAATAATTTCTCCTCGATTTATTTTTAGTGAGCACATATTTTGAGTCATGTTGCAGTATTCATAATATTTTATATGTGACTATTTATTAAGCTTAGTGAAAGTTCACTTTGAAAAGTGATCAGTCTCTATGACTTTAGTAAATCAACCACCGTGTGTTCACAGCACAATCTGGGAAGTGACCAAAATTACTATACAAATCCATATATGTGTCAGTGTCACCAACTGACCTGTGCAGCATGACACAGCACAGCTTAACCAAGGGTTGTAAAAAATTCTATCTATCTATCAGGGGCGTAACTAGAAATCATAGGGCCCATAGCAAAATTTTGTATGGGGCCCCCCAAACCGCCCCCTCCGCAATCTACCCCACCAAAAAAAGTTATTCCATGTAGTCCCTGTCAGCAGAGGACATGCTGGGATGTGTAGTCCATGCTGTGATGTGTGGTCCATGATGGGATGTATGTGTAGTCCATGTCAGCAGAGGACATGCTGGGATGTGTGGTCTATGCTAGGATGTGTAGTCTGGATGGGATATGTAGTCTTTGTCAGCAGGGATGTGTGGTTCATGCTGTGGTGTGTAGTCCCTGTCAGGAGAGGGCATGCTGAGATGTGTGGTTCATGCTGGGATGTGTAGTCCCTGTTAGGAGAGGGCATGCTGGAATGTGTTGTTCACGCCGGGATGTGTAGCCCTGTCAGGAGGGGGCATGCTGGGATGTGTTGTTCACGCCGGGATGTGTAGCCCTGTCAGGAGAGGACAGAAATGGGATGTGTGGTTCACACTGGGATTTGTAGTTCCTGTCAGGAGATTTCATGCTGGGACCTGTAGGGGCTCTCCCCCCTCTCCTACCTGCCTTTCCCAACCTGGCACGGCCCCGGTCAGCCTGGGAGGACTATAAGCCCTGCTCCTGACCGGGCCCCATAGCAGCTGCATGGAACGCTATGGCGGTAGTTCTGCCACTGTATATATATATATATATATATATATATATATATATACACACACACATATATATATATATATATTTATTTATACTTCAGTGTTTTTATTATACTTAAACTCACCTTCCTCAGGTCCTTTAAAGGATTGGCAAAGTCCATTTGCAGTATGTTACCCAGTACAGGCAGTGCTAGGGGCCCGGGAGGGAAGCCTTTTGGTCGAGAGAATTTCCTCCATAACAAAGCTAAAAGGACGAGGCCCAGCAACAGTGCAGTGCTCAGCTCCATGACGGAGAACTCACTCACTTTGTTACTGCTTCCTACAGCACAAAGTACAAGACTGAGACTACACCTACCTGGGAGGAGGATGTGACCATCATTGGTGTTTGGTTACAGATAACTAGTTTAACCCACAAAGCTAGATTTTCATGTAATGAGCATAACAACATCAAGTACAAAAAAGGCATATAGTTGCTCAACACAAAAAAGCAAGCCACAAAAAAAGAAAAAAATATTTCAAGGAATTGTAAAAATGTAAATATAAAACTGATCAAATGTATACACTACACTGATCAAATGTATACACTACACTGTAAAAAATAGAACCATCATGATCAAAATTCTAAAAATAGTGATCTTCCTATATTTGTGATCTAAGTACTATTTTTATAATTTGGTGGGATGGTTAGGACTCTCTTTGTATCAGCATTGACTTACACAAAAATAAAATAAATAAATGGCTTAAATTATGTTTGTCATTTAATAATTCCTTTTTTTGTATACTTTTTTACCTTTTTAAATACTGTTTTTTATTACAAAGAAAATTGAGTATTAAAAGGAGGGCTTTACATAGAAGGAGGGCTTTACAAATAACCATAACACCACCAGTTACATTTGGTATGTGGTAGTGAAATATTTGTAGGAACTCTATGTACAGTAATATATAAACAAATTGCTGAAAATAAATTTACCAAATTGGCAACATATTTTCATTAGGAACCAGCAAGGCCTTCCTAATTACATTGTTTTGTTAGGTTGTAACTGGCACTTGATCATGGTAAGTTAATAGATGTAATCTACTGAGATTTGGCAAAGCATTTGATACCAATAAGGATTGTTGAAGCCGAGACTCAAGGCACACAACTAAACACACAGATGTAATACATATATGGGGCTGCTTTTCCTGCCACAGAATGTGTAGTTTTTGGGCAGGAGACCTGATTTTTCTTAGCTTCAGTTAACACTTAGGGCCTGTTCACACTAATGCCGTGTGTTAATCACACGGTTCCAAGCGATTAAGGCACAATACAGTGCAGTGCACCCACTGTGCATTACAGTTCCTCAGGTGCGTTGCATTGACATTAATTTGAATGGCACCCCAAATGCACCTCTCTGCCGCAATACACTCAGCCATGCTGCAACGCACAGTACCGCAACACCTATATGCTTTGCAGTGCAGTTGAAAACAGTAGTGCATGCATGCGAGTTCTGCAATAACATGGCAACGCGTCTTTAGTCTAAGCCAAAATGGCCACATTAAGCCGCATAGGGCACAGTAGCAAATCAATGTAATAATTCCCTTGATACTACGCATGTGCGGGTTACTGCCACTATTCTACCTAAGCCTATGAGCGTCAGGAGCGGTAGCGTCGCCATGTTATTATAGACCGGATAGATAGCTTTTTCAACTCCTGCACATGATTCATTTTAGATGCCATTTTGCTGCTCCGGGGTACCATTGTCATTTTATTGCAACCTGAAATTTTACAAATTGTGACTAGTGGTTTCTAACTGCTGTTGGCTAAAGTAAATAATAGGATGCTCTGCATGTGCAGGTAAGTTGTGTATTTATAACTGCCTGTACTTGCTGCTACTCATACCAGCATTGTGGTGGAATCTCATGACCATAATTTTAAAGTCTTGGGGGGAAAAGTTACAATTTTCTGTATTGCCATCTTAAAGTAAAGTTTTACACTCACATGCACACATACTGTTACCTATACCCACTTCTACTACTTAGAATTCTAGTTTATTATTGTGACACATTATTTTACACATCTTTAATTTAATCTGGAACTAGGGGGAAAACCAAAAAGCCATTTTACTTCCTGTAGTCTTATTTTATAATACATATGGGATTACATAAAAAGGAACAAATAAATACAAGATACAGATTGGCGTACATCTTCTTTATACAAATTATCCCAGTCTGTGTAGATTACAATTTACATGGCACTAATCACTGCTCTCTGGTGCCTCTGTATAAATAATGTGGGCTACCAGTATACACTTGGAAGGAGTTAGTTATTATTACACACTGTTCACTAGGAAGTAAAGTATTATACAGAGCGGTATATAGACAGCACTCAACATATATTCTTATTTTGTATGTACAGCATGGACACTGCATAGGAGCAGTAGTTCTGTATGTTGGGTGTAATTCTCTGTGTTTCCTGCGCTGTTGTTTTCAGTGTTCCTGCTATCCTCAGAGTTCCCAGTGTGTTCCGGTGGATATTGCTTGAGACTCACCATTGCATTCACTTGTGTGCTGTGAGTTTGTCTGAACTGCCTGCATTGTTGCACTGCTTAAGGGTCCATTCACACCTGCTTCTGTGCAAAATGCACAGTGGCTAGTGTGCGGTGCCTGACAAAGTGTTTATGCACCGATCCTGGCACATCGCACTGTGTACTTTTTTTAAAAATAACTTTATTGAATTCAATTATATGGGCACAGCAGGGTGCAAGGTAGTTGTTCCACGTTACATCCTGCTGCACTGCAAAAAAGTATGAGTAAGGCATACTGTACTTTTTTTCAGTGCACACCACCCCACTGCAACGTGGTGGTTTGAATTGTGCCCATTCCAGGCAAGGCAAATTGCCTTGTCTTGAGTTGGGGCTGTACTGGAAACAATGGCCAGCGCAGCCCCAATGCATGTGGTGTGAATGGACCCTTAGAGTTCCCACACTCCAGTTCTCATGTGTCTGCTCTTTTCCATCTACCTGCTTCTACATGTGCCTCAGCCTGAAATGTGTTTTCTGCTCAGCAGTGCTGTAAGTCTTTTCCCTGTGTTCCTGTACCACTGTACAATAGCAAGTGAAGCTGTTGAAGTTGCCAGTATATGTCAAAAGCTTAGTTTGTCTGCTAGCAGTAAAGATATAATGGTGGATGTTTGATGTAATCCCTTTGTATATAAATGTATTTGTCACGTACCTTAGGAGAATCTTAGATGTTGAGGGCGGCCCTTCTCACTTCTCTGGTCCTGGGGCACCTGGATGGATACACGGGCACAGGGGCACAGAGGGACAGGAGTGCCAGTAGTAGCTGCAACCGATGAGCAGGAGTAACAGAGAGAGTTGTAAGTCCAGCAGGCAAGGATTGCAGAGTAGTCAGGACAGGCCGAGGTCATCAACGTGCAGGCAACACAGTACAGGGGGTAAGCAGGAGAATCGTCAAGAACAAGCCAAGGGTCAATCACTGGAGAGAAGCAGAAGAGTCAAGCCAAGCCGAGTTAGAAACAGAAGCAATTCAGGAACAGGATACAGGGACACAGGGAAGCTGACAATGTGATAGCAAAGGAGGTTTGTTAGCCACAGCCCTATATAGCCCAGAGGGCGCCAGAAACTCAAACAACATGTCGGCGCGGGCCCGTGCGCACGAACACGCGCACAACGCGCACGTTTACGCAGAGACGCTGCACGTGATACAACTCTATTAGCTGCACTATGCGCATGCGCAAACTGCCGTGAAAGAATTCTGGCTCCAACTCTGGCTCTGGCTTTCTGACAGTATTGTAAATCTCTTGTGATGACATTTGTGAGTACAAATGTCCACTTTGTGTGGACACAAGCATTTCAGTAGGGGGAGAGTGTAGCCCAGGTACAGAATTCTCTCCTTTAAGAATTCATTGTTGCTGCTGCCTGGGATCCCTGCAGCAGAAACGTATGGGAATTGAAGTCCACAGCTGAGGAAGGAATGCACAGAATGGAGTGACTTAAACTACAATTCCCAGTGAGCTGTGGAGAAGAGAAGATAATGAACTGGGTGTGCATAGAAGAGCCCAGGCATTCCAGCATGTGGCAAGCTAGCAGATGTTTCAGAGAGACCTGTTAACCCTGTCATTGAGAGACTGTAGCAACGCTATTGCTTGTGAATCTCTTGTGTGACAACTGCTATAGAGGAGAAGACACTACATATTCCCTGGCTAGAGAACAATTGCTTTACATTGCGACCTTGGGTACTGCTCGATTTGTGTGGAGAAAGCGACCTGCGGCCCTGTGAGAATGAACAGGCGCCATGGTGGAGATTTCAGCTGCTGCCAGAGCCCAGAGTCACTGACATCCAGGATCATTACTAGTGGTGCATCTAATCTGAAACCGCTGCGAAGAACCAGAAAGTGGAGAAGGTGAGGGCTGTCCCTTCTCACTGACCAACCCAGAAGCCGCCATCTCCACTACAGGAAGGGTGAGAGGCCGCTAGCCACTGCACTACTGTTTGTCAGATTACTTCACCAATTGCACCTTGGGCCCCATCATTGGCTAGCCGAAGAAATACCACTGGCCAGTTGGTTAGAGACACGGGTCTATTGGGACTAGTGTCTTGCATTTGCAGTCTGTTGTCAGTTAATGGGACTACATCAGTCAGTATAACATTGCCTTATGTGGTAGATTATTTATTTGATATGGCCTTTATATGTGTCTTAATATTTTTTTTTACCTTGTTATAAGAAATAAAGAAGGTTTTATATTTATACTTTACACCTGTAGCTGTATGTATTTTTTGGCACCTTGAAAAAAAACCCTGCTCAATTGCAGCCCATGCTTGCTTGTCTTTATCAGTTATAGGGGTGTGGTGCCACCCACTTACCTCGCATCTCCCTACCTACTGTTGTACTCGGTGCACCACTAATATGGCCTATAATTTATCGTATATCCTTGTTTGTTACTTCTACGTTTCTGATTTTTTTTAACGAGTTGCCGTCCGCCCGTTGTAAAAAAACGGACGGACGGCACTGCAGCATTGGCGGGTTGCCGTCTCAAGACCCGACCAATGCAAACACCCGTTACCGGGTGTTTCACATATCGACGATCGGCGGCTCTATAGCCTGTCGATCGTCTATATGTGCTCGTTTTTTCTTTGTCCCCGTACCGCAGCGCTAAATACTGAAAAATGGCCTCGATGGGAAGGGGGTTTAACACCGCGGATGTCAACTGGTTAATGTATGCTTTTGTAATCTACAATATCAATTTAAGCAGTCTGTTTTCCAGCCTCATTTTTCCTTTATAATTTAATTACATTTTGGGCACAGTCCAGCTTCCGGCATATAATGATAACTTCTTCAAATTTGCAATTCTAGCGTGAACATTGTGCTTTGCCGTTCTTTTCTCTCATTATAAATCTTTCAGATTGTTTAGAATATGACAGATTTTCTACGTGGCTCTCAGCAATCATTTATCAGGGATACCAACAATATTACTAATCCTCAAGAGAGAACATTTACAAATCTATGTATAGTTACATAGTTACATAGTATTTGAGGTTGAATAAAGACATTAGTCCATCAAGTCCAACCTATTAGGATCTCATTCTTAGGAGTACTTGTAGCCCTCTATATTACGGTCCCTTAGGAAATCATCCAAAAGTTTCTTGAACAATTCCACATTCTTAGCTGAAATCTGTGGGAGTGAGTTTCAGACTGTAACCGCTCTAACTGTGAAGAACCCCCTTCGCCCCTTGTGCTGGAATTTTTTTTCCACCAATTTTAGGTGGTGGCCTCTAGTTTTTGTAGTGGAGTTAATTTTAAATAGTTTGTTGCTAATGTTGCTGCCACCATTGAACATCTTGTACATGGAAATTATAATCCCCCATTAATCTCCTCGCCTCCAATGTGAGCATGTTTAAATTTAGTAGCCTCGTCTCATAGCTCTGGTCCTCCATACCCCTAATTAGTTTGGTTGCCCTCCGCTGGACTCTTTCCAGCTCAAGGACATCTTTTCTTAGTACTGGTGACCAAAACTGGACCGCGTACTCCAGATGAGGTCAAACCAATGATCTATAAAGTGGCAAAATTATAGACTTGTCCCTGCAATACATCCCCTTCTTAATACAGGACAAGACCCTACTAGCTTTGTTTACAGCAGCCTGGCACTGCAAGCTACCCTTCAGTTTGTGGTCTACAATGACCCCCAAATGCTTCTCCATTTCTGACTTCCCTAGCGGCATACCCATAATTGTATAACCCATTTGTTTATTTTTATTTCCAAAGTGCATTACTTTGCATTTATCGACATTAAACCTCATCTGCCATATTAATGCCCACTCCCCAATTTTATCCAGGTCCTCCTGTAATGTTATAATGTCTAAGTCTGTGTCTATTACCCTCCCAATGAGGGTAATACAGAAATACAGACATCAAAGTATGGAGTAACAAGTATATGATATATGAAAGCATCATTAAAATGGCTCACATGTAAATGTTAAAATAATAATACAAACTATGTGTTTGCTGTAGTTTACGTTTAAAGCTAAATATATATATATATTGTGGCAGTACGTGGCAATGCCATGGTGTCATTTGGCAATATAGTCACCCAGGACTCTCAGCCAGGGGTGCTGAGCAGTTCCAGAAAGCTCAAACATTTACTGGGAAAGAGCTGGCTTTGCAGTTCTTTCCAGGTTTTATGGATTTGTCTTGGGTTCTGGGAGAACTGGGAGGTTTCAAAGAGCATTGGGAGGGATTGAATCTCCAATCCTGGGTCCAGACTTTAGTAGTGACCAGGACCGAGTGGTTGTGCACCTGTGCACAGCCCTTATGAGGAGAATGCTGGTTAATGTTCAGGATTCCACCTGGGAGACAGAGGAGGTCTCTGTGCAGGAGTCAGGAGGGCTCCACCCTGGAACCAGCCTGTGTGGCAGGCGGTTTGGATACAGCCCGTGTGGGAAAGGTGTTTGTTAAACAGAAGGAACAGACAGGTCTAAGGCCGGAGCAGCGTTGCTGCAATTGCAAAGCTAGGAGGCTGGATGTGCATGTGTTCCTGTGCAAGAAATGCTAAAGAACCCCAGGGTAATCACATTGTTTTGTGTACTTTTCATTTAATAAAAGTTGGCAAGTTTTTCAGGGGTTGGGCTTGGCACCTTAGATTCAGTGAAGGGAACTCTTAAGGTATCAGCATACCAAGACATTTTGGACAATTTCGTGCTCCCAACTTTGTGGGAACCGTTTGGGGATGGCCCCTTCCTGTTTCAACATGACCGAGCACCAGTGCACAAAGGTCCATAAAGACATGGATGAGCGAGTTTGGGGTGGAGGAACTTTACTGGTGTGCACAGAGTCCTGACCTCAACCCGATAGAACACCTTTGAGATGAATTAGAGCGGAGACTGCGAGCCAGGCCTTCTCGTCCAACATCAGTACCTGACCTCACAAATGCGCCTCTGGGAGAATGGTCAAACCTTCCCATAGACACACTCCTAAACCTTGTGGACGACTGTTATAGCTGCAAAGGGTGGGCCAACTTAATATCGAACCTTACGGACTAAGACTGGGATGCCATTAAAGTTCATGTGCGTGTAAAGGCCGGTGTCCCAATACTTTTAGTTATATAGTGTGTGTGTGTGTGTGTGTATATGTATGTGTCTGTGTATATATGTATATGTGTATATATGTATGTATATGTATGTATATATATGTAATGTATGTGGTTAAGTGACTATGATAAAAATGCCTATTTCAATATACAAGAAAAAGAGTGGAAAACAAAAAAACAAGAGAAGAGGTGAGGTAAGCTGGGGGGAAAAAAACAGAAGGAGGGCAGGGCAGACAGATGAGAGCAGGGTTGCGAACAAATTCATCACCCAACCCCAGGCAACGCTTCAGGGACTTGAAGATGGGAGTCATACTCGTCAGTTATTGAATCAGGCCAGGCGGCAGATATAAGTACGGAACCTTTTGATCCGATCTAAATTTGTGAGCATTTATAACATATATATATATATATATTGTAGTCCAAACTCTGTACAAAATATTAGCACATAGAGAACTAGTGCCATTCTAATCAATATAGGGATAGCTTGGAGGTGTGTTATAGGTCACTGAACATCATTGATCTTTGTACTGCTTTGTATAAGACATTATGTACTATCACTTAAATGTACCAGAAGCAGAAAAAATCCAAAGGTCACCTGCCAGAAATGATAAAGTCGTAAGAGTATGTAAAGAAAAGAAATGTCATATAAGGTGTTAGTTTCTAAGAGTTTCATCACATACCAGTACAAAACGCTCCTTATAGGGTAACAGTCTGACTGTATGTATGAGTTCATATGACACCAAGGAGCCAGTACACAGTGACTAGATCCAAAACTCTCTTCTGTATGACTACCATTGCATCTTTAGCATTTCAGTGGTATTTGGAGTATATAAAATAAACCAAATGCCCATATAGTCTATTTAATGTGCAACCTGCACTAAACCACACTGACACTGAAGCTGTCACAGGTCGGCTCTATTGACCTGGAACTAAGCAATCACATACTGCTGATCACTGAGTTTCCGATCTTCTCCCTGCAGAGAGCAGTGACTGTCAGTCACCACTCCCCACAGGGATTCCCCTCTCCGTTCCTCCAGTGCTGACTTGAGAAAGAGAGATGGATGGGGAGGGGGTGGGCACAGCAGGCAGAGCCAGCTGTCAATCAGACAGTGGGGTGTATCCCGACAATATTGTCAGTATCTGTCCCGGCTGCAGCACGGCACTGCACTCTCAGCATATAGCAGCCAATAGCCCGCTATATGTTGAGTTTTGGGTCACAGGAGGACATGAGTATATGTCCTCCTGTGACCCTGAAGAGAACTATGGCAAAAAAAGATTGGCCCATAGTTCCCTTTTAACCCTTGCAGTGTGGGGATAGCCCCACGGAAAGCGTTAATAACATTAAACTGGAGTTGTTCTTTAACTGTAGCAGAGAAAACTAAGGTCACTGACCTGTCAATGCCATCTCTCAGAGGTCCTTGTTTAATCATAATCATTTTATTCAGCTGTCAATTAAAACTGCTCCTTGTCTGAGTAGGCAGTTCAAGGGCAAGTTAATATAAAGACAACTTCAGGTACTTTAAAAATAAAGTCAAAGAAAATTACATAGACTATGTGAAGCAACCTCTAAAAAGCATTTACATAACAGTTTTGTTTTTCTGATTGCGCATGGCATAGTTTTATTCCCTGTTGATCCTGACAGTAAACCCATGATTGAGCTGCTTTATTTAACAGGCCAAGCTGTCCAGTAAAAGTAACTGTCACGGTCTAAAGGTGCCCATACACTGCTCGATTCTCATACGAGAATCGGGCGAAATCCCGCGATCGTACGAGAATCGAGCAGTGTGAAGTAAGACGTGCGACCGTTTCTACTGTACGGTCGCACGTCTTTTGTCGAGCCAACATGTTCGAAAACCCGCCGAGAATCGTATGATTCTCGGCGGGTTTCTAGCCTGCTCGCCCGATAGCTGCGGAACGGGCCGGTGTGCGCACGCGCACACTGCCCGTTCTGCATTGCCGTCATCGGAAGGCCGCCACTCAGCGGGGCGGGCTTTCGATGATCGCAAGTACGATCTGCCCGTCCAAGGTGGGCAGATCGTACGGGCTTTCAAGAAGCATACGACCATCGCAAGACAAAAGTCTTGCGATGGTCGTAAGGTGTATGGGCACCTTTAGGATGAACTATATTACACTACCAGGGTATGTGCAGTGCTCAGCTTGTATTTATTTGGTTTAAACCCTTTTTCCAGAACAAAAAAAAACGTTTGATTCAACTGCTTAAGATATGCTAATTAGGGTTAGGCTTTGATTTGGGCCTGGAGACTCTATCACTCATCTTATACTTATACTGGTCTTATACTTTTAGCACTGGTAAAACAAATAAGCAATTGTATATTTACATCACTATTGTGTGCTATATATTTTTATTCTTTTTTGTACATATTCTTATATTTATATATGTTCATGTATCTTAAAGACATATACCATATATTATAATTATACATATTCCTATGATACGTTTATATACTTTTAGATGTTTTGTATGTGACACATCCTTGCAAACACATGATTACCGTATAAGGCGAACCGGTACATAGTACGCAGGCAGTTTCTGTCACAGTTTCTGATTACAGTGATTACAGCGCCACAGTCTCAGTGATCGCACAGAGCAGACGAAGAATGGACGTTCTTCGTCTGCTCTAGGGGCTCTATGTTGAGCTCCTATCCCGTGGTTACGGTTCCCCCAGATCTATTCAGAATGACTTGTACAAAAATTCTCTTTTATTCCCAGAGAATTTTTGTACAAGTCATTCTGAATTGAGAAAGCTGGTTGGATGACCAGTGAAACGTCTTCAAGAAAAATACAGCAAGTCCAGTTGCCTTGACTTACTTTTTACAGATATACCATGACCCAGATGAATGAGAACCTTCACAGACGTAGATAAACACAGCTTTGTAATATACAGTACATACTACACTTAGTCAAATCTCTCCTGGGACTTTGTGTCCTCAATTTTGTTGATCCTACTATTGGTTGGAGTTGTCTCTCTTTCATTATAGTAATAGGCTTATGCTCTTTGCACTTCATTTGTGGTTAACCCACTGTTTTTGAATGCCCCAAAAGACTATGACAGATAAGAGCACTGCCATTGGAGGAACAGGATGCCAATAAACTCTAACATAAAAACCGACCGGTCCACAATTGTTTTTAATTAATAATAGATGTAGAGGTTATACCGTATACAGGCAGTGGTTTGTTACTAGAGAATGAGATATTGTTGGAATAAAGTTAAAATTCTTGTGATTTTTCAGTGCTGTTCTTGACAAACATTGTTTGTTCTGATTTTAGTATATAGACAATGAAAACAATTGGGACCCGTATAAAGTAAAATATGAATGGTTCATGACGTTTATAATAAAAAAAAAATGAAAGTAGATCTAAACCCAATCACTAAAATCTCATATAAATGATAATAGATTCATGTAGTTTCAAAAGTTGTTTTCAGTCTTTTTAATACCTGATGACCCTGCCATGAAGTTCCTTGTTTAAGCACTTCCTGTTATGGAGTGACAGCTGTCTACCACTCATGCTCTTGCGCTGTCAATCTGCTATGTGCTTCCAATGGAGACTACAAGCAGTCATGCCAACACACATTGTCTAGGCATGGATCATCACTATCACTATCAGAAAGCCAATCCAAGTATGGCCCAAAGTGGCTGGAGGAGATCAGCAGCACAGACACAAAGAAGGATTAAAAAGAGGTGAACATGGCAAAAAAGAAAAGAAAATTGTTTATGATACACAGTGCCTTAACAAACGAATTGTCATCCAGTTAGCGTACTTTAATATGATATTAATAAAAGGCTATTTCATGTATTGTAACTCATCTAATTTGGTGTTTTCACTTTTTGTCACACAATCTCTATTGGTTTATTGGAGTCTCCATTTTTGTGTCATTGATTCAGATATAAAGACATTAAAAGCACTATATGTTTAGTATTATAACACTTGCTGAGATCAACCAACCATTGCTGATACTCCCTTTAAAGTCTGACTGCAGTGTTGATAAAAAATGGAGTTCAGCAATAGACAGGCATTATGCCGCCAGATGTCTGGTATAAATCAGTTCTTTTTTTGCCACAGCTGAAGCCCTTTTTCCAGTAACTTAACCTATATAATCCACTCATTGCTAAAACATGCAGACAATATGTAGACTTGCGGCTCAGTGTAGCACAATGTTGCTTAAGAGTGAATCTCTCCAACTGGGACACAAACAGCAATTAAGTCTTGGTAGAGGGTCTAACCCTTTCCCACTCTATCGTGGCATATTAATAATTTCACCTTCATCAGGACCCTGCACAGTGGTTCAGTTATCTTGAATACATCCGTGTACATTTTACTCCATGGACCATTAATGAATATGTTACTACATAGGGAGGCAATATTAGGTCCTATTGCAAAATAACATCCAGTAACTTTGTGGGGAAAAATATACCTTACCCTGGATCCACAGTCCGGTTTGCTGACATTTTTAACAATTTTTATTCATTTTTGATGGCACCCCTGACAAACCCAGATGGCTCCCCAGGGTGTTTTGGCACCTCAGTTGAGAAAGGCTGCTGTAGACAACTATTAATACATTTAAAAAAAATCTGCATATCTATAGCCACTATTATAAGGTATTCTAGGGCCATCTAGTGTCCTCACTTAAGATCACATTTGCTTATTTTACTTTATTTTATTCCCCTTACTTTGTACATTCTCTTTCCCCAAATCCTTGTGCTATTTCATTCCTTTTCTCCAAATGCTGCCATATGTCCTCATAGAGTGACAGATTGGGGGTTTGGTATTCACTTCTGTACCCCACTATTACTTTTTTTTAATTATTTTTTTGTATTTACATATAAAAGGCAGGGCAAGAAGTCAACAGGCAGACAACCACGTGCCAAATACAGTAAAATGCATAAAAACAAAAGAAGGACAGCCCAAACATAACGGCAAATGTACCATTTAATCAGAACAAAAATCAAACCAAATCCTGTTGAAACATTCCCACCCCTTGCCTTAGAAGGACTTAACAATTTTATGCAAGAAAGGTAAAAACATAAAAACAACAGACAACCTGTCTAACCCCCAATGAAAGTATCAAACTCACAAAATAAACAAAAAACACGACACAGATATCAAGTATACAGAAAAACAATTAAAAAAAAGAGAAACACAGAAAAAAAACAAAAGAGCAAGGCCCTATCCCCGTATGGCCCGAGACTCCTGACCACAGGGGGGGCAATGGACATCCCTAAAGAGGGGGTATGGGAGGGAGCACAAAACTGCCAGCAGTCCCAAGATCTCTGTCTAAACATGCATGAGAGTATTTCGTTGGAATCCCTAAAATGAATCCAGGTAGCCAAGGTGGCAATAAGAAAGAGGTTAGTGGCGTAGAGAGAGGCAAGGGTCACCCGACGGCCATGTATATCCCCCTTGATCATGTTGGTAGTTTTCTCACTCGTGCACGCGCTGGGTATCGTGCATGAGTGGGGGTGGGGAAGGACCCCAGATGTCTCTCATGGCTTCCAATACAGGGGATGAAGCAACCTAAATCTTTCTGTCCACGGTGAAACTGCAGAACAGCTTTTAGCCTTGGACTTACATCAAGACAATCTTAAGATCTGCGGTATCCTGGAGGCCATGACTGGCATAGACCTAAAAGCTAGTGCTTGCGATTTTTAACTTCCTCTTGGATCGTCCGTCGACTGTGTGAAATAGACAGGGTACATAGCGTGCAGGCTCAACAAAGTCTCCTGACACCCTTTACAGAGTGCATTTTTTTAAGAGTGAAGGAAGATATTCTGTGTGCTGCCTGGGCCAAAGGTACAATTGATTTCAATGGGGCCTCCATACAGATCCTTCCAGACCTGTCTCGCTGGACTCTTCAAATGTGGTGCCTTGTGAGACCTCTGCTGGACAAACTTTGCCAATCCGGTGCAAACTAGAGCTGGGGATTGCTGTTGCACCTACAGAGCCAAAAAGATGGTTCCACATTCGTGCTCCACACCCCATCTCACATCCCGGACTTGTTTCAATTTCTAGGAGCATCTCCCAGTCAAGTCCCGGACTGGACTGCACCTATTCTACCTTCTTCAGCAATTCCCCTACCTCGTGGTGAATGGAGAAATGTTTCCAGATGGCCAATGGATGGATGCTATAATACTGAACCAGGCACCAGAGAGGCATAGGACTTTTAAACCTTGTTTTTTGCTTTGCTTTCTTTTTCATACCTGAGCTCTGTGTTTTTGCTGCCTTCAACGCAGGATTTACTATTCTCCTACGTTGTCTTCGATCAGTGGACTATATTTTTCTTCATCGTTCCTCTACACTTTGGGTGCATTCATGCTCATCGGAGGAGTTCCGTACCCATACCTTTATGTTCACTGCTAGCCCCTCCAGTTTCTCTACCCCTATAGGGGGTTCCTCCCTTTTATATTTGACACTTACAGGGTTTGTTTCCATGGCTATTACCTTATTTTAATCCACTGCCTCCACTGATAGTATTGCTTAGAGACATTGCATCAGTACTGTTAAGTTATCTTAAGGTAACGTTTCTAGTGGTGCGTATTGCATCACTCAGGTATATGCGTTTTCAATTTTATATATATATATATATGCGTGTTACTTCTCTTCGGTTACCATTCCAATGGTTAAGGAGTGTAAAAATGTTGTTACTTGATATACCCTGGCTCCTTTCTATTGAGGTTGTGGTGATGCCCCTTCCCCTCACGTACATGTTACCAGATGTGGAACTACCTACCTGCCACCTTCTGCTCACTCACTGCTATTTCCGCAACACGGAGGGCTTGATCTTTCGACTCCGGTCCGCTGGTTTTCAGAACTTTGTTTACCCATTGCAGTTAATTCTTGGCCTGTTCCTTCAATGGATTTCTTGATTCGTTTTTTTTTATATCGCAGTTTGTAGTGTGTTCTACCTGTGTTATGTTTTAAGGGTTTCTACAAAGATGCAACATATAATTGTTACACATTCATTGTTGTTTAGATGCCTCACTCCTATCTGTGGAATGACTTTACACCTCCCCCCGTATAGAGTTCCACTCTCCTGATTCCCCTCGCCTTGAGGGTGGCCATTGACAGTGGACTGGCCTAGTTATAGCCCCTCTGACTTAGACCCCTATACATAGGGTGTTCCTTGATTCCCTAACTACTCCCCATTCCATACTTGGTTCTCTAGTTCCCCAGTTTTCTTTTCCCTTTTCTGTTTTCTCTTTATATTCTCTATACCACATTCCCTCTACCTCCAACTTTCTCCTCTTGCCCTTCCTTCCCCCCTCCCTCCTCTCTTTGAACCTTCGGCACTGTATTACAATTCATTACAAACTTTTTCTCTCCCTGTCCATATACATGGCTTCCACCTACTATGGAGTGGATCAAATGTATCTCCTATAATGTGAGGTGCCTCAACACCCTAGAAAAGAGGCTAGCATGGTCCGAGAATTAAAAAAGGGTGTGTGCGTGCTTTCATGCAAGAAACTCATTTCTGTAGAGGATCCCATCCTAAATTTTCCAACGTTTGTTAACCATTCTCTTATCACAGCTCTAATCCTCTCAACAAGTCGAAAGGGGTGAGTCTTCTGCTCTCCAGGTCTTTAAACTGGCTTTTTCAGTTGCAGTTGGTGGACGACGACGGGCGCTTCCTGTTTCTTAAAAGCCTATTAAATGGCTGTCAGGAGACCTTGGCCAATGTCTACTTACCCAATCAAGATCAATTTACTTTTCTGGAGAAAACACTCGACACCCTGAGTTTGCAGATCTATTGATCATAGGGGCAGACTTTAACGTTGACCTTGACCCTCTCTTAGATGTTTCCCACGGCACTTTGCTCTCTACTGTCACTATCGAAAACACGCACTTTCTTTGATAATGCCCCTGTCACAATCTCACTCCAATTTGGCCCACCCTATCCCGAGCCCTGGTAAGGGAAAATAAATGAATCCCACATCCAAGAAGGACCTCTAAGGGAAGAATTCAATTCCATTCTCTCCCACACCTTTTCAGATAATGTCTCCCCTGACGTTTCTCCCATGGTTTTCTTGGAGGCACACAAATGTATCATGAGAGGACACTTCATTTCAAGGGGCGCTGCTATGAAGAAGATCAGGAATGACCGTATAGCAACCATTCTAGCTCGGATACAAGCTCTTGACTCGTTTCACAAGCAAACTCTTGCACAACAATACGCTATTGAATTGAAAACTCTACGTGCTGAGTTGGGTCAACTCATGCTCCATAAGGTAAAAGCCCAACTGACAAAATGTCGAAGATCTTTTTACGAGTTTGGGAGTAAACTGGGAAAACAGCTAGAGCATTCCCTCAGATCACTAACTCTACATACGTTTATTCCTTCAATCGTTGCAGAGGGGAGTGCTAAACTCTTTAAATCCTCTGACATTGCTCAGAGACTCAGAGATTTTTTATCACCGTTTGTATAATATAGCCTCTCAAAGAGATCAAGTCTCCTTTACCTCTGTATGTTCTCAGAGTCAAGACTATTTACTTGCTTCAGGTCTCCACTCGCTTTCTCAGTTGACATTGAATCATCTCAACTCAATGTGTGAAAAACAGGCCGATATATTTGCCTAATGTTGACCTGAAGATTTTCGCAAACACCGATGACTGACTGATCCCTCATGTAGCCACCTTGATTTACGCTGACCAGGTTGGCTTTCTTCCTATCTGGGAAGCAAAGGACAACATCACTAGAGTTCTAAACGCTATCCATTTCTCAGACATGTTCGCCAAAACCCTGATATTTCAGGTATTTCGATCGGTACCACCCATCACAAAGTAGTGGCATATGTCGACGATTTAATGTTTTTCATTACCAACTTGAAATATTCCTCCGTAATTTGTTGCTGGAACTTTTGGCCAAAAATCGAACTTTAAAATGAATCTACAAAAATTGGAAGCTCTCAATATTAATGTCCCCATTTCAAGATTAGAGGCATGCTGAACTTCAATTTCAAGTGGCCACCAAACCATATTACTTATCTAGGTACTAAAATCACCCCGCATCTGCATAATTTATTTAAGATGAATTTCATTCCCCTTTTTCAAACCATTAGGGTGGACTTACAGAAGTGGCATCAAGACATGTATTCCTGGTTCGGCAGAAATGCCATACTTAAAATAAACATCATGCCATGCTTGTTATACTTGTTTTAAACCCTTCCGATTTCTCTTCCTCCATCATTCCTCATGAAATTGCAAATTGAGTTCTCACACTTTGTATGAGCTCAGAAAATACTTAGACTAGACTACCGACTCCTTTCATACCACAAAATCCATGGGGACATGGGGTTCCTGGACCCTATCAAATATTACAAAGCGACACATCTCACCAGGGTGTTAGATTGGTGTAGGCATGCAGACAGTAAGCTATGGATTGCCCTCGAGCAGGCGGCCACTTTGCTTCCCTTGGCTGGTTTACCATGGGTTTCCAAATCCCATCTGAAATTTCCACCTGGGATTGCCAATAGACATTTCAATTCGTTAATTGACTAATGTAGGTTTAGTGTCAGGGACTTTCTGCAACACAACACAACATCAATTTCTGATTTTGTTTTCACTCCATCACATCCCCCCCATGTCCAGATGAAAAGTACTGCAATTATCTTATTTTCTTGAGTAGTTATGCGCGGATAAAGGTACAATTGGTCATTCCCATCTCTTACTTACTCCCTTCTAAATTGCTCCCTGAATTAGTATTGTCCACCTTTTCTGTTGAAATGGGAAAGAGACCTACAGACCATATTCACCCCGAAAAAGGGTGCCTCCATATCCAGCAGAATCCATGAGACTAGATATAGAATCTTGACTCGTTGGTGCCGTACCTTTACACCATGTATCCACAGATAACCGCATGATGTTGGAGATGTGGTGCTCAAGAGGGTACACTTCTTCACTTTTTTTGGCAATGCTCACTCCTCTGGGATTAAGTGCGAGTTTTTATCCAAAAATGAACTGACATTGACCTTGGTGACAATCCAGCAGCTTACCCTTTTACATCTCTCTCTCCTACCACGGGGTAGATACAAGCACTCATTGCTCATCTACCTTGTAAATGAAGCCAGGGCTTGTGTTCCCTCACA
>NW_017308496.1:51224-52163 GCF_000935625.1 Nanorana parkeri | reverse complement strand
GAAAATCTCGTATATCGAATTGATGGAAGACCTTACTGCAGCCATGCACAACAGGGAGGAACAGACCCATCGTATTTGGTTCCATTGGACATACTTTAAGTACCAATCTCTGACTTCTGAACCGGGGGCTGTAGGGGAGGAGAGTGAAGTAGGAACCTAATTGAGCTCGTCTTCTTCTGTAGTTTTTCTATTTCAAAGCCACTCTTTCCCCACCAGGCGCACTCCCCTTGCTCTTTTTGTTTTTGCCCCTTCTCAAATATTCAGCCCCCCTTCCATTTTTTTCTTTGTTTTTTTCTTCACTATTTTCTTCTTGCTCTTTTTTCCCCTTTACATTTTTTGCCTAGTTATAATCTACATTAGTAGTTTAAAAATGGATGACGACGTTCACCTTCTATGTCACCACCCCAACATGGACCCCGTCCCCAACATCCAATACTGACCACCTGGCCTGCTATACCCAGGACCCCGATCTCCGCCCGACTGACACAGTCACGGCCTTTCAACCCCCAGCAATAGTACATTATACAGCGCAATGCAGAATTCCACCAGCTATAGAGGAATACAACAAATCCCAGCAATACATTATACATACAGTGTATAATGTATTGCTGGGATTTGTAGTCCTCTATAGCTGATGGTACATTGCTCTGTATAATATACAGTACAGCACAATGTACCATCAGCTATAGAGGAATACAAATCCCACTATCCCAGCAATATATTATAGAGCACCATGTGGGGGGGGGGAAGCTCCTCAAGGGGGTCCGGGAGGCTCCAGCGGGCGGTCCTTCACAGTGCCTGATTAGAGGGCGCATCTGCCTGATCCAGCCAGCCCGGATCACATAGCGGCGATCCAGGCTGGCTGGATCTGGCAGACGTGGCCCTCGATGGAGCGAGCGGCCGCCCGTCTGATGCGGGCGGGCTGGCCGGCCGGCCGGG
>NW_017308496.1:45714-51170 GCF_000935625.1 Nanorana parkeri | reverse complement strand
AGTACACGAAGTGCGTGACTTCCACCAAGTAAAAGTAAGGTGAAAAAAAGTCTGAAAATGTAAGGACTGCTAAATTGCAAAATATTAAATTTTTGTTCTTGGGTTTGGATACACTTTAACACAACATTGGTTGAGTAAATGTTGGAGGTCACCAATGTCCTTTCAGCTGGATCAGGGTCTGGTGAGGAAATGCTGAATTTTAGCACCCATGTGAGGTCACTTTAAGCATATAGAGTAGCAATCTGGAGAACACCTCAGCTCCTCCTCACACCTCATTCCCTCCAGAGTCTATTTATCAATGTTTCCACTCAAGATTCACTAAACTTTCCTCCAAATGCATACGTTCTGCAACTAAGATTTAATTAGAAATATACAGTATTAATCTTGGGTAAAGGTTTTGTGCATCTTAGGTGAAAACATTGATAACAAGATTCCTCCATTTTGTTCACGTGTGTGAGGTTGCTAAGTGAGGAGACCGGGACACATTTACAGATGTTCCTACTGAAGTCTATTGATCCAAAAACGCACAACTCTTCCCCCCAAAAAAACTCATATACTTTTTGCATGACAAGCAGCAGCACGATGCTCAGCAGTGAACGGGCACCATGGTATATAATGGGAATCTTCATGTTAGGTGTTGTACTTGAGGAAATGCACAACACATTGCTTAGGTGGAAATGGGGGCTAAAGACCAGGAATGGTGGCAAAGAGCCTGGAGGAGATGCAGTAGCAAAACATGATGAAAAAAGGCGAAACTGTAATTTTAAAAAATTACAATTGCTAAATTTCCACGCTGCTTTAGCAAACAAAATGTTACCCATATAAGCTTAGATCTACTTTAAATGCTAAGTTCACCTTTTGGACCATGTTTTATGTTACTGATATTCAGGGTGTGACATGAAACATGGTCACATCGGCATCCCCTTCCCAATCCCCACTTAAGTCACGGGGTTCTTACCCCTGCATGCCACTGCTGTATTTTGAATTTGGTGCTGCCCGCACAGCCGCATCATCCATTCACAGATCCTTTGACAGGATCTGTGAATGGAGAAACTACACATTCCGTCAGCTGAAACATTTGCAGTTGTAAATGTAATTCAAGAACAGTGATGTCACTTGTAGGCTATTCATTCCCCATGTCCATCCCTGTTACTGAATGTCCATACCAAGGTACAAACATGGACAGGAGGAAGGGTCTGCAGGAGCCAGAGCATTGTAACCCGAATCCACTGATTGCGGCTGCCAACCTTTATTGGCTCCTATGCATAAAATAATACATTCTCATTTTTTTCTTTCATGAAGTAGTGTGCATGCTTTGTTTTCACTCCAAAGGTGGACTTTACCTTTAAATTACAATTCAAACACAATCAGACTACTTAATCAATTAGTAAAGCAGCTACCTAGAAAAAAAAATCACACAATGCAAAAATTAATTACACAAAGAATATCTGATTAGCACAGAGTATAAATCTCGCATCACATACTGCATTAAGACAGGTAGTAATCTATTACTGTGCTCCATTATCAGGGTCGCTTTATCCAATAGGGAAAGTGCCCAGGGCCCACTGTCACAACAAACAACTTAGAGGAGGAAGTATTTATTTATTGGTGCAGCTCTATCAGGGAGGCACAGTTTCTTGTGGCCCCAAATGAAAAGCTGTGCAAGGCCGCAAGAAACTGTGCCTGTCTGAGAGGGATGCACCGATACTGGCACTTGAAATATTTAGATGGAAGTGGCTGCCTAAGGTCCCTCACTTACTGGAGACCTCACAGACTTCCTGTGAAATGCACGCGACACCTGTTTACAGCCACACGTCTTCTCTTTCCTGGAGAACCGTGATGCCCACACCTGCTCGCAAGACCCCTGGTTAAACCCCCGCACAGCTCTGGTGAGACCCTGCAAAGCCTTTGTGAGACCCTACACAGCTCTCCTGAGAACCCACACAGCCCACCTGAGACACTGCACAGCCTTCCTGAGACCACATACAACCTACCCGAGACCCCGCACAACTCACCTGACATCCTGCACAGCCCACCTGAGACCATTCTGCATTGCTGTATAATGTATTGCTGGTATTTGTAGTCCTCTATAGCTGGTACCATTCTACATTTTTATAGAATGGAGTATAATTGTATTGTATAATTATAATATAATTGGAGTCAGTGGCAGAACTACGTAATAGCTTAGTAAAAATGTCAGTGTTTATTAATTCGCTGCAATACTGCTATTAAGCCGCAATCCCTATTTTTCCAGATTAAAAAATCGCTCCTGAGGCCCTCCACCCGAGACATTAGGCCGGGAGGGGCCCATTGTTATATCTTTTGCCCAGGGCCCACCAGAGCCATTATTACCTACTGTCCCTGCAAGAGAGGAAACCAAACTATTCCTATCTAGACACTAGGGGGCACACTAGATCTATGAATGTTCAAAGTTAATTCTTGTGAGTGCTGCAAAGTAGCAGTACAGCATTATTAACAAGAATTCACCCGACACATTTCTTCTTGCCTCAGGTTTTAACTAGCAATGGATTTTTATAAAACAGTTAATTTTTGTATTTTGTTCAATCCCCATTACTATAAATTGCAGCAAAACAAACTTTTTTCCAAGTATAATTGCTCCTACAGTATACCGGCTCCCTTTTATGCCCATTAGCCACATGAACAGGTCATAAAGGCTTGTGCTGTATATTTCATGCCACTAAAGCTGATCTAGTATTTACCCTTTTTATGAGCTAGGGAAAGGGGCGGGGGCGGGTGCGGAATTGCTCTGTGCCGCAGCCATTCACATCCAATGGAAGTCTATATACATGGTTACCTTTTTTTTTAAATAAATGCAGGTAAGTTTAAAAGAAAACGCCAGGCAGGATAAAACTCATCAGTTATTGTAAATCATAACAGACTGGGTGCTTTTGCTGTTTTTTTTTCATGATTGTGAATTTAATAGTAAATGCATGAAATGTTACAAATTGCTTAACTGGATTAAAACTGATTGTATGTAATGGCTACTATGATGGTTTAAACCTGATCGCATGTGATCAGGTTTGTAGTCGCAGATAAGTAGCATTTTATAAGAGCGATTTAAAAAAATGTGAGATTTTGGTTTGAAAAGACTGATTTTCAGTACCTACTCATTCATTACTGAATTCCGAAATGACAAGTAGGCTGAGCTGGATAATCTACTGCTTCACATCAAAGTCCTACTCTGGCCTCTGGGCAAAACTTTTATTTCTTTATCATTACATTTTGGACAGTAGGGATGAGGTACAACCAATGTATGTCAGGTTAGCTAGGACAGAAGGTGATGGGTAATTTATATAATAATAGCGGTCCCGAAACTTTCTACACAGTCAATTCAGTGCTCTTCAGACTTTATAAGGGCCAGACTGGGGCCATAAAAGGTCATAAGGGCCAGACTGGGGTAGAAAATGCCCAGGCATCGGTGTGAGTAATCAGTGCTCCAGGGTTGGTGATCAGTTAAAGTAAAAAAATGACCTAGCACATGTGGTTAGCAGGAGGAAGAAGAGTGCCCCATCACTAGTGTCAGTAGCATTGTTAGTGTCAGTGAGAGTAACTGCGTCCCATTATTGGTGTCAGTGGGAAGAATTGTGCCCGATCCTTGGTGGCAGTAGAAGAAATAGTGTCACATTTCTAGTGTCAGTGTGAAGTATAGCACCCCATTATTGGTATTAGTGTGAGAAATAGTGCCCCATTATTGGTATAAGTGGGAGTAATAGTGCCCCATCATTGGTATCAGTGGGAGGAATAGTCCCCCATCATTGGTGTCAGTGGGAGGAATAATGTCCATCATTGGTATCAGGGAGGAATAATGTCCCATCATTGGTGTCAGTGGGAGGAATAGTGTCCCATCATTGGTGTCAGTGGGAGGAATTGTGCCCTACTGTAGGTATCAGTTGGAGGCATGGTGCCCCATCATTGGCATCAGTGGGAGGAATAGTGCCCTATGGTTGGTGTCTGTAGGAGGAATAGTGCCCCATCATTGGAGTCAGTGGGAGGAACACTTCCCCATCGTTAGTGTCAATAGAAGGATTACTGCCCCATCATTGGTGTCAGTGGGAGGAATAGTGTTCCATCATTGGTATAATTAAAAAGAATTATGCCAGTGGGATGAACAGCGCCCTTCTTGCCAATGAAAGTAATAGTGTCCCAAGGGTCGGATAAAGGAAAACAAATAACCGCAGGGTTATTATTGCTGTTTGTGTCTTCATGTGAAAACTGTTTCTTTAATTTTTTATCCTGTTTTCACAGCGACAGAAACATTACAATGTAAAAATATACCCTACAAAGTGAAAAATCTGTATCCATTTTGTAAATGAATACTTACAGTGCCTCCTATAACATAAACCTAGTCTTGCCTAGTATGGGCAAAGTACAGGTTCACATTAAAGCTGAACTCTGGGAATGAAAAAAACTACTCTTACGGTGGGGATACCCCTTTTCCCATGCGCTGCAACGGTTAAATGCTAATTTAAATTATTCCTCACGCCATCAGGCTCCCTCCATCTAAGCAACCGCCTTCTCTAAAGCATTCTTGGCTGACGGACGCACCTCTTCTTGTATTGTACATGAGGATGCCGAGGAAATACCCACAACCTGGACCATCGGAGAGAAAACTAGAGAGCCGTGCCTGCTGGAGGAATGCATTAAATATTACACTTCGTTTCTCTTCCCGTGGACTTAAGGAGCATTTAACCCTCACAGTGTTGTGGGGTGGCGGGGGGTGGGGGATGAAAGGACAGTTGTTCTTAAATTCCCAGAGTTCAGAGCTAATTCTTGCAACCTGTTAAATAGGATGACTTTGTGGAAAATATAACACTCAACCAAACCCCTGTATTGATTAATAATAGTACAATTAAATACCTCAGATAGTGTCTTTTAAGTACCAGGCATATATCATTTCCACACTTCAGTAGGTTTAGAAGGAAAATGAGGATGAGAAAAGGGGTGCATTGTGAACAACATCAGAATTATTTAAGAACCATATATAGTTTGTTAGCATCTGGTTGGAAAGCAATTTACTCCAGTATGCTTACAATGCAGTGAACACCATTAAATTATTGCCAGGGTTCGGCAAGGTGTCCGTACACAGATACTGGTGTCCGTGAGTGGGCCCCCCCCCCCCCCGCCGCAGCCACATACAGTTGGTACGGTCCAGACCCTGGCCCCCTTCCCTGTACAATTGGTATTTGGTATCTTCCTGTGTACGTGCAGGAAGGGTTTTTTTTTCTTTTTGGGGGGCAGAGCTTGCTTTTTAGCGGGCTGAAGCACTGAAGAGCAAGGCTGGGGAGCGGAGGCTGCTGGAGTGGAAAGGTATGCAGACGTCTTGAGCTGGGAGGAGGGGGCAGCAAGAGTTGAGGTTGGTACCTGATGCTGGGGTGGGCGTGGAGCATTTTGCAGCCAATCGCAGCAAACAGCTGGTGTCCAAGGCTGAATAGGGG
>NW_017308496.1:34602-45358 GCF_000935625.1 Nanorana parkeri | reverse complement strand
GCGGGGGGGGGGGGGGGGGGGAGGGGAAGCCTTTGCAAAGGACAGCAGTGCTAGGCCAGAGATTAGACAGAGTGTTGTTTGATGGTTTTAATTTAAAATGTACCATGATGTCCTTCACTAAGGTCTTTACTTTGGAAAATGTCTGACACGTCCTTGCTCCATGCCTATCCCTGATTATTGCAGCATCTTAGATATTGCCATGGGGTTTGCATGATACCTCCGTGTAGTCCCAGATGTCACCCATACCACAAACACTTCTGAGCTTGTTTGACATAGTCACCATATGATTGTGCAGACATTATATCCTTTCCAATGAAAATAATTCCCTGCAGTTTAGAAATGAGGTAACAGCAGCTATGAAGCTGCAACTATACCATATGATAAGTTAAATATGTCCAATACATACACTCAGCTGCATTCATTGAGTACTTAAACTAAATTCTACAGGAAAAGAAATTATAGATCAATAAGGCATTAATAACTTTGGCACTTTAATTAGATGTGCATTAAATGAGAATCTCAAGCAGTAACATTTATAGCACATTAATGTAATTACCAATAGAAAATGGAGGAAAACAGTAAAGATAATTTCTGTAGATGGAATTGCTCCTGGATGGCTTGCGTCTTTCTAAAAATATCTTTCTAAAACAAATAATAAAATGTCTCGATTTTTCATGTTATTTCCTGCATACATGTATTCATTGGTATTTTCATTTCCACCTGGAATGACATCGTTAAATTACCTTCATGTGCGCAGCAGCTATATAGGCAGAGTAACCTATCACAGTGATCTCTTCTCTCAGGAATTAGGGGAAAGGTGAACATTCTCTGTATGGGTTATCAGAAAGTGATAACCAACATTTCAAAAGACACTAACGTGTATATGAGCTGGTTTTTATTTAGCAATAAATGTGACAAAAGGTTGTTGTATAAAGTCCCTTTCTGTGAGACAATCTTTATACAAGACTTGTCTAACTGGTGCTTTTGGGGCTGCATGTGGCTTCATTGTATCATCTTTGCAGCCATTAGCGATTTAAGAATTTTAATTGAGTCTCCAGCTATCCAGCTAATAAAAGCTATACTTCCTTAACCACTTGAGGACCAGAGTGTTTACACCCCCTTCCTGTCCAGGCCATTTTTAGGTATTCAGTGTCACGGTTCTTTGACATTTATTCCGTCATACAACGCTGTACTGAAATGAATTTCATACCATTTTTTGAGGACAGATAGAGCTTTATTTTGGTGGTATATAATCCCCACTGGGGTTTTTATTTTTTACTATATAATGAGTACAAAAAATGTTGTTAAAAAAGTTTTCCCTATGTTATGTTAAAAAACATTTATTCTTACCCAAATTTTTGGTAAAATATAAAAGAGGGGGTCACGTCAGGTAAATATACACCAAACAAGTCAAGCTTTAAATTGCGTGTGCTCGCGAAATCGCAAAAATATGACCATACCCAAATTTGGCCATAGGTGACACTTTAAACGCTTTCACCGTTCATCAGTTTAGTGTTAACAGTGACTGATGTCCCTAGAATTATTGCCCTCACTCTGACATTCGCAGTGATATGTAACATGTGTGGCGCAATGGGAGCAATCGTCATTTTCGCACGTGGGTGCACCCAACACATGTGTGTGTGTGTATGTGGGGGGAAAATATTTGTGGGTTTTTTTTTTTTTTTTTTTATATTTGACTTAAAAACTTTTTTGTAACTTTCAATTTTTTAAAAACTTTTTTTCACCTAACTTTATTGCTATCACATAGGGGGCTAAGAAGCCCCCTATGGGATAGCCAATTTACACAGACAGGTCCTCTTTATGGAGACATCAGGGGTCCCTAAGACCTCTAATGTCACCTAGGTACCCCCAGAGAAGCTGATATAGCAGAGATCTGCTTCACCAGCATCTCTCCAGCTATAGAAGCAGGAGAATGACAGCTAAATGCGGAAGTGATATAATATACATCACTTCCTGCAATCAGAGTACGGAGAGGAGATCAGAGGGAGATCGTGTTGTCACCATGCGGGCACTGGGCCCGCACCGGGGACATACACACCCACATGCATAATACAAGTGATCAAGCGGCTCTACAGAGACCGGACCACTTGCATGTAAACAGCCATCACTGGCTGTTTCCAATTTAAAGGAGAACTATGAGGTGAATGCTTTTTCACTCACCTCATAGTTCTAGCCGACCTGTGACAATGAAACTGTCACAGGTCGGCCCAGTAGATCGGAAAGTGAGCGAACACATACCGTCGTTCGCTCACTTCTCGATCCTGTCACGGCTCTCTGCTGTGACAGGGGAGGGGCTGGATTCCTCACTCCCCGCTCCAATCCTCCAGCGCTGACTGGCGGAACGGACGGGGGAGGGGGCGGGTACAGCTGGCTCTGCCATAATTGTCGGGATCCGCTTCAGCTGCGGCGTCTCAGTATGCTGTAGCTTGCGGTATACTGAGCTTAGGGTGGCGGGAGGGCGCTAGTTTGTGTCCTCCCATTACCCTAAGGAGAACTATGCATTAAAGCCCTAACCCCATAGTTCTCCTTTAAGCAGTTTTCCTGCTCGTGCTCGTAGCCCAGCGGCGCACATGAGCGGGAGGGGTGAGGACAACTAAAAACGCCCAATCACATTCACTAAGCTCCTGGCCGGCCGTTTGATTATAACAGCCGGTCGGGAAGCTGTTTACGTGAAAATGAACTTCAAAAATAAGATTTTCCATGTTATCTGGAAATGTACCTTTTGTCAAGAATCCTCCTGAAAATAACAGTTCACTTTCTGATATGTGAGTGTGCTTAGACATAGTTACATAATAGGTAAAGTTGAATAAAGACACAGGTCCATCGAGTTCAACCTAAGTGGTCGTGTGTGTGTTTAAGTTACTAAGATTATCTGTACCTCTGTATGTCTTGCTGTAAGAAAAGTACGAGATACAAGTCTCCTATCTAGACTGCTCTTGAATGATGCCATACTCTCAGCTGAAACCACTATCTGTGGAAGAGAGTTCCACACTTTTACAGCTCTCACAGTAAAGAATCCCCTTCGCAGTTTAAGATGAAACCTTTTCTCTTCCAGTTTCAGATGGTGGCCTCTTGTCTTCTTGAGTGAACTAACAGTAAACAGTTTATTACTGATTATGCCATCATTTCATATAATGTCCCCTCTCACTCTTCTCTTTTCAAGAGTGAACAAGTTAAATGCATGCAGTCTTTCCTCATAGTTTAGGTCCTCTACCCCCTTCTTTGGTCTTTCTCCAGCTCAAGGACATCCTTTCTGTGGATTGGTGACTAAAACTGAACTGCATACTCAAGATGTTGCTGAACCAGTGTTTTGTACAGGGGGAGAATTATGATTTTGTCTTTAGGGTACATTTCCTTTTTTATGCATGATAGTACCCTGCTTGCATTATTTGCTGTAACCTGGCATTGCATGTTGTTATCAAGGCAGATGTCCACTAAGACTCCCAAATCTTTTTCCACCTCTGATTCCCCCCGTGGGATGCCCATTAATGAGTAGCTGGCATGTGTATGTTTGTTTCCTAAATGTATAACTTTACACTTCTCAATATTAAACCTCATCTGCAATACCAATGCCCACCCCCCTATTTTATCCAGGTCTTCTTGTAATATTGCTATGTGTTCTGTCCAGTTTATTGCCCCCTGCTGAAACTGAAATATTGCTAATAATACCAGTCCCAATATCCTTGATAAACAAGTTGAAAAGCAATGGCCCCACGACCGAACCCTGGGGCAAGGACCATTCGGAAAATGAGCCATTCATTGATACTCTCTGGATACGTTCACTTCTAGTTCTCTATCCAAGTACACACCATTTCATCAATGTCTAAAGACTGAAGCTTGTAAATTAAACATTTATGAGGTACCTTTTGCAAAATCAAGGTCCACTGGCTTCCCTCCATCTAGGCTGACGCTTACCTCCAAATAGAATGCTAATAGGTTGGTTTGACATGAACAGTCTTTTTCGGAAGCCATGTTGGTTGTCACTTATGATATTATGCACATAAGCATTTCTTGGATATGGTCCTTCATAATACCCTCAAATAACTTGCATGGTATGGATGTTAAGCTGACCGGTCTATAATTCCCAGGTGCACATCTCAAACCTTTTTAAAATATTGGTAAAACAGTAGCTTTAATGCCAATCAGCTGGTACCTCCCTAGTCAGTATGGAGTCCTTAAAAAGAAGGAATAATGGCCTCTCTGTTATTGTGCTTAGCTTTTAAGTATCCATGGGTGCAAATTATCTGGTCCTGAGGATTTATTCACATTAAGTTTTTCTAGTCCTCGGTGAACCCTATCTTCTGTCAACCACAGTGATATTTTTCTCAGTGCTACACAGATTCTTGTTGTGTACATTAAACCCATCGTTTTCCCAAGTAAATACTGTGGAGAAGAATGTATTTAATACTTCAGCCTTCTCCCTGTCATTTGTGATCAACCTCCCATTCTCATCTTTTATGGGACCCACCAGTTCCTTTTTATTGTTTATGTATTGGAAGAATTTTTTTTGGGGGGGAGGGGGGTTTGCTGACAGTGGCATTCCCTGTAGTTCTGGAGGGCCAATGTTGTCCCATCCATCTTACATTTTTTAAATGGAAGATGGAAGGGACACGTATTGATTAGTTATTTTACCTTCGGATTCAGCCACGCAGGTTTACTTTTTATTCTTTTATTTTTATTGCCCAGTGGTATGCACTGGCTAATGCTATTGTTTAGTATAACCTTAAAGCAAGTCAGTGTTCTTTGTTATAAATAGTTGCTCCCATTTGATATCATGCATTAAGGAGTGCAGCTTGTTGAAGTTGGCCTTTTCATGTTTAGTGTTCTTATCAAACCAACCTGCCTTCCTTTTGCCCAATCAATGTCCAGATAATTGAAGTCCCCCATTATAATAATGTTACCCTTTTTCATTCACAGCCGATTCATTCTGTGAGAGGGGCTGAGTATCCTCATCCTCCTTTATGTTCAGAGGTTGGTAGAATACCCCCACAATCAGTTTACTATTTAGCCTAGGCTTATTTAGTTCTAGCCACAAGCACAGAGCACAGTATTACAGCCTTCTGATTGACATGCCTCACCCGGGGGGGTGGGAGGGGGGCTTCCCGTTACCAGACCCTTGCTCTCATCTACTGCCTCTTTTCTCTTTGTCCTCTTCTCCGCTTTTCAACCTTTCTTTAATTTACTATTCTTTTTGACTTACGTCATGCTGAGTTAGTGGTTCATGGTGAGATTTTTCAGTCGATTATATTATCTGAACTTCTGTATTTGAAAAATGACAATTAAGTGACTCTTGTATTTTTCACATGGTATGTTATATACTTTATTGTTACTGTCAAAACTTAATAAAAACTTTAATTTAAAAATAATTGCACCCGAAAACTCCATTTTCAGGGGCACCTTTTAGTACACAGTATGTAGGAAAGGACACACCCCTGCCACAACTCCAGTTACATGTACCATGAAGAATCAATATGTAAAAATGATTGGTTAAACCTACAAATGCCTTTATTTTATCTCTACTTTTCCTTTATATTGGCTTTTTAAAATAACAAGTGCAATCATTTAGATGTTGGATGAAAGGTCTAGCGTAGAATAACATTTTTGATAGTTAAATAATACACTTTTATGGAATACTAAATATTAAAACATAAAGCGGGACAACTGAGGAGCAAGGAGGGACAGACTTGCCTCTAAAAGAAAGGAATGATGAACACCCCTCTGAATGAGAAACACTTGGGAGGTATGGATAAAATATAAGCTAAAATTATTATAATATAAAGCACCAAAGTGCTATAATCATTTTCATGGGATTAAATAGATGTGGCCCTCAGTAGACATAATGTAGCCCCTTAAATATTAATTCCCCTCAATTCAGCCCACTGTTTAATTTGAGCTTGACATGCCTGCTTTATAAGCAAGCATAATGATTGGTCGTGCATGTCAACCCAAATGATAAACTCTGTCTTCTAAACACACAATTGCATTTTATATATTTTCTTTTTCTGTGTTAATTAATATCCTTTGATCCTGTAAATATCTGCAACTTCCCGTAAATGAGTGACAACACTAACCACAGGCTCCTAATGCTGTGGCAGTGTTGTCACCTGTAATGCTTGCTCCTGTTTTGGAACTCCAGAACACCATGCCAAGATACAGCATGCCTTCAGAGTCTCCTTCCAGGAAGTTAATGGAAGGCATTCTTAGAATAGGAAATATATTCTTCAACTGGGGGGCACATTTGCTGGGTTCAATAGTTGGACCTTAAAAATACATTTAATTTTTAATGTGACTAGTGTATCTTCCTTGATTTGACTTGATCCCAGCCTCCTGTAACTCCCTGTATAGCAGCATTTCCAGACAACTGAGCCAATCACATCTGCCACATGTCCATGTACTGTCAAGGAACAACCTGACAAGAAGCGAGAGCAAAGGGGCAATCACAGCAATCACAAACTCGGGGCAGAGAGGTGACCTAACTATATTGCTTAACTGGAGCAGAGAAAAATGAGGTCTGCAACCCGGCTAGTGTACCGCTGTGAAAATCTTAGGGCTGTCTGAATAGAAATACAGATCTTTTGACAGATAAAACAAGCCCCATAAATACCTTTTGGTTGAACTTTTCATTGGCAGCATATAGCTGCATTATTTGTCAAAGATCAGTTGTTTTTTCTAATTGATTTTCTGCTTTGTATTTAACATTAATCTGATAATGATATGGCTAGTATAACTTTACATGCTCTTTGCCAAAATGATGTCCATGGGTGGAAGAAAGGGGTAGTCTATGTGCTGAAGCTCACACAAGTTATTACAGGTATTTATATAGTGCTGACAATTTACATAGTTGCACATTGACATCAGATCCTGCCCTCAAGGAGCTTACAATCTAAGGTCCCTATCTCACATGGCCAATTTAGACAGGAGCCAATTAACCTTTCAGCATGTCTTTGGAACGTGGGAGGAAACCCACACAGGCACAGGGAGAACATGCAAACTCCTTGCAGATACTGAATTTGAACTGGGAACCCTCAGTACTGCAAGGAAGAAATGCTAACCACTACGCCCCTGTGCTGCACAATTAGATGTGCTTGTCATATTGTACATAACCGCACCTAAAAGGTTGCACCCATGCTCAATGACGCCCTGACAGATCTCAGTTCAACAAACTGAACAAACCGCTATTTGGCATTATGTTACAAAATTCAGGCAGATCCTTACATGCTCACTTACAAGACGCAGCACATGGGTAGAGAGAGATCAAATGTGCCAACTGTCTTAGACATGTTTGTTTAAAAGCTGTAAATAAACCCCAAACATATAATAAATTGCTAAACTCCTCTCATGAAAACTGAGCATGTTGCTATGACAAAACAATATTTTCACAACTGTCTTTCTATTTAGTGATACAACAGAATACTGACAGTTATAACTATCAGTTCCAGGGCTCATGTAGACGAGCGTTCTTTTCAAATGCTGTGTTTGCTATTAGAACACAAATGCATGCATCCCAATAGCAAATGCAGTGTTTGACAACAAAAGGCTGTCTTTAATCGGCTTTACCTGCAGTTCAAATGCAACTCAATAGGGCATGCTGCATCCAAAGAAACTCACCACAGCACAAAGCAAAGCAGGTCAAATGAAGCCTGTGATCTGCCATGTGTACTGCATTCCTAGAGCAGAAAATTATGAGTAGAATGTAACTAGGCTTTAACATTTTATAAGTAAAGAACACCAGTGTTGATCCAGGGAATATGCGATTGCCTTATGGGATCAGGAAGGATTTTTCCCCTGTTGTAGCAAATAGAACCATGCTTTATAGGGTTTTTTTATGCCTTCCTCTGGATCAGCTGTGAGTAACTGTGGGCATAGAGTTCTGTTAACCCCTTTGTGACGGGAGATGTACAGTGTACATCCCGGCCAGGGCCGGATTTACTCTCCCTGCCGCCCCAAGGCCAGGTTCGTAAAGGTCCCTACAGGAGATCCAGCACCCCCTCTTGCTGTCAAATGACGTTTGGCAAAGAAGTGCTGGTAGCTGCACACCGGGTCTGGTAAAATAGCAGCGGTCGGCAGAATGAATGATCCAAAAAGCCCAGAAGTATAAGATTCCTATAAATATCACAGCCCTGTAACTCAGTAAAGTTGTATCTGAATAAGGAAACAGAGGGGCAATAGTAAGTGCCAAGGTTGTTTAACACACACATGATCACACTTAAGAACTATGATGTGTTGACAAGATCTCTTTAAAGACAAGTTGACAATAGCAGCCACCATATTTACATCATAACATGTTTCCTCTCAGATAACCAGGATGAGTACCCACTATAAATACATAATACTTTATTTTTGGGGACTGCACAGGGTCCATATAACTTCCAAATCGCCAGTGGTTATATCACTTCCAATTCACCAGTGGTTATATCACTTTCAATTTACCAGAGCTCTTAGCTCATCATCTGCTGCTTACCATTCTCTAAGCCATACTCCACATGCCCAGCCACCGGATTTATTATATCAGTTACTTGGCACCTTTGAAGGGATTTATTACAAACAAAATATTTTTCTTAGAAATGCCCCCCTGAACAGTGACCTTTAAAATATAAACTTACAGCTTCAGGAGATAAAGAATGAGGCTTTAATATCACAGAATAACAGGTATATAAGAAATCCACAAGGGGAGGTGTGTATATGAATCCTTTCTAAACAGGAACAGCTATGAGATTCTAGGAATACTTGCTAAGAGCCTCAGCTATCATAATCTGTGTAGTGTTGTTACCTGCATCAAAAGGAAATACATGATTGCTCATGTAGCTCAGATATAGTTTTTGCTTTCTATCCTTTTACTATATAGCTGGACTGGAGTACTTAAAGGTATCCCCATTTGGAGATATCACCTTTATTTTTGTTCTAATTGACAACCTGAACATTTTGAATTTTTCTTTTAAGTTTATCCCAGGTGACAAATGGTCCCCAGGACAAAGAGTCCCCAATACATGGAGTCACTGAGACAAGAAGGAGAAATCTCCCCATTTGGAGGTTCTAATCTTCTCCATTGAAAATCATCCCCTACTTTTTGTACCAGTGACAGGGAGAAACTGAGGACACACACAGCAAAAAGGTGACTTACAGAGGCTCTAACTCTTCGCCGCCCTCTTCAAATCTAAAAATATTGCCTCAAGTTGAGATTTAAATCATGTAAACCCAATCAATAATCTTATAAAAACTTTAACATGTTAACAGAGTCCTAGGGAGTGCCACTGGAGCTACCCTTACGTGCATGCTCACAGTATAGCTGCCGCCATTGCCTGCACTGGACATGTACAGACAACCCAAAGGAATAGAAATAGTGATGTCATAGTGCCAGCGTGCATGCTCAACATGGGACATTATCTCTTGGGCATGGAATCAGGAGATTCATAGTATACACTACCCAACCGGAAGTTAAGGGAAGCCACATGGAGCTAAGTTGAAGGCTGCGCTACATACAAGAAGAAAGTGTGAGTTTTTAGCAGCATTCTGACACATCATCATTATTTGGCAAGTGATTAATAGGGCAGGAGGGATGTATTCATAATAAAAAATGCTGAGACTTTAGAACCACTTGAACTTGATACCTGCCCTTGAATTTTCATGCACGTGGCTGAAAACCAGTTTGTTTTTACTTTTTGTGTTTCTTTGTATGACAAGAGAAAAACAGGTTTGCCATTCTCCCACTATTCACCACATATGTTCATTTTTAGAATGTTGACAGTAATGCTGTGCTTTGTAATTCAAAGAATGTAGCGATTATGTTAACTAGGAAGGTTACATAAACTCTTAGCAAAGAGAAAACTGTATGGCGTTTCTCTGAGAGGCACTCCTCCCATTCCTTAACATAACCATTCTCTTCATGCATGTGGCTAAACATGTAGAAAAATTTTTTCCTGCCAATTCCCGTGTACAATCTGCCTGAGCCACACCAGTGCTTGTTCTGATATAAGTTTAATACACGCATATCTCTGCTATAAACTCTTCACTCCGCCTACCCATAATGTAGCATTACAATACAAAACATCCCTAGTATGCTTTCAAACTAGCCAGCACAAAAAAAAGAGAAAAAAACAGTTTCAACTGCTCACTTTAAAAAAAGATTTGTCATGTTACATACATAACTGATGTTACATAATTTGTTGCATATTTTTGTAGCACAGCAAAGCCTTCTTACAACAGAAGGTATTCACGTGGCTGTTTTAAAGCAGAAGTAAAGTCAGAAAAAAGAAATTCCTCTCTTTTACAGCAATTTTATCTGTACACTGTATGGCGCATTGCTCTAAGATGCCATTAATAGGTTGGTTGCTAGGGGGAATGTAACTCCTGTGCGCATGAATTACATTGTCTGTGGATACCCAATAGCCAAAGAGGGTTGCCAAGAACCCAGAAGTATCAGTGGTGGAAATTATGGTGGCCGGTGACAGAGCAGAGGACCGGAGATCGATAGAAGAAACACTTGTAAGGTAAGTGTTCCCTAATGTGCAAGTATGCTGTGCATACTTGCACATTAGGGCAAAAACAAAAAGTTTACAAAGCAGTTTACTTACGCTTTAATAAAGCTTTAGTGTGCTATGCACAGATTAGAGTAATTGCATTTTGATCGCTTCAGGCCCTGTTCACATCTGTGCCTTTTAATGCATGTTGCCCAATGTGCATTAAAGTGACATTTAAGTCTCTTCCCCCCCCCCCCCCCCCCCCCCCCCCCCTTCCA
>NW_017308496.1:27266-33876 GCF_000935625.1 Nanorana parkeri | reverse complement strand
CAATGCTATTTTACGTACTTACCTTATGTGATGACTTTTGATACGAACATCTTTCTTCCACTCGTTTTCAGCAGTCCCTCCAACCCTGGTGCTGCTCTTTGATCCAGTGCAGACTGCTGTTTCTTCCTGTGTCCCACGCAGTCTGTCCGATGTACATGCTCCCTGTTGTGTGTATTTACATCCATTGTGTCTCTCCTCCTCTCCCCCCTGGTGATATCCAATGTGCATGTGCCCACACACATGGTACATATTTCAACTTTTTCCCCCGCAGTGCCACATCCACAAAGATTTTAGACTCGGCAGTGCCGCTTGGTGTTGTAAAACATTTGCAGCGAGAAAAGGGTTGTGACATATATGCCCAGGCATATATAAGCACAGGTAACTAACAGCACTCCCCAGCTGACAGCTCAGTCTCCAGCTGCCGCCTCCTACCTGGCTGACAGCTTGGACACCCACCGCTTCCACTCAGCTGATAGCTCAGCCCCCTTCTCCTAGCCACCTTCTCCTAGCCACCCTCTGCACTTTGCTAGTGCCTCTAAATGGCGCTGAGGAGTAGCAGTTTCCCAAACTGATTCATTGGAGATTGTATAATTAGTGCCAAATGTATCCTTTGTGCCCCTAGGTCAATTGTCATGTGCTGTCCCCTCCTACTCTGTTGACTGGCTACTCTTGGCACCACACATGGCACAATTTTACTACACTGTCAGTACACCTATAACGAGTAGAAAAATGGGGAAAACTGTCACCCTACTCTACTAGTAACGTGAATCTAGGTGTAAGGACCCAAAAAGTAAAACTGGCCATACACTAGGCATTTTGTTCTCATTTGTCGAACACAGTGGTGCCAGCAGGGCCACACATAGCTTGAATTCTGACAGAGTCAGCAGGACTCAAGATTAAAGCACTATACAGCCAGTGTTATGAAACGGTGAGTACAAAGTATACTATATACTTCCAGGAACAAAAGTGTCCAGGTTGTGCAGAGGCAGCAATAATAAGAACCTAGCTGGATTGGCTTTCTTAAACTTTTTATGGTGCACCAGAATGCCTTAGGCCTGGTTCACACCTGTACGTTTTGTAGCGCGTTCAACGCTCTACGAACGCTCTAAAAAATGCTCAAACATGAAACTCCCATTGTTTTCTATGGGTATGGTTCACACCTTGCCGTATTTCAGCCCGTCTGAACGCGCTACAAAACGGCCTACGCCTGAAAAGGTACATGAGCTTCTTTGCAGCGTTTTTGTCGAGCGTTTCCATTGGGATACAGCCAAGTAGCCCTCGGAAACGCACGTGTTTTTACCATGAATCGCGGTAAAAACGTGCGTCACGAAACGTGCGACAAACGCGCATATTCGATACGCCCAGGTGTGAACAGAGCCTAAAGCTGAACATGCATTATGCAAATTTTGGCCAGATCTGCAGGAACCGGACGAAATTCACACAGTGGGTGCCACTGTGGGTACCCTTTGGCTGGCATCCCTCAGTCAGCTAATTGAAGGAGCCAGTTGGAAAATCTACGAATGACAGAGCCGGCAGCTGCTGTCAGAATACAAAGGAAGTAGCGGAGATTCCTCGATCGATGCTGGTAAAGTGTTGATGGAGGAATCTGCTTTATTTTTTTCTTTCAGCCTGCGGGTTGAATGAATAGAATAGTGTATGGCCAGCTTTACTGTCATTAAAATTATGTGTGTGTGGCATTGTGCCACTGCTGACAGTCGTGCTACCCTAGGTAATGACTTCTATTGGGTTTATTGACCCTGACGGTACTTGGAAAGGTAAAGAAATTATTAGAGTTGAGTGTTTTGTACTACTAGAGTGAAACATGTTAAAGGGACTGTTATACTTTCGCGGTATACTGAGCTTAGGGTAGCGGGAGGACGCTAGTTTGTGTCCTCCCGTTACCCTAAGGAGAACTATGGGGAAAAGCTCTGACCCCATAGTTCTCCTTTAAACTCGGTGCTCAGTATCAAGGAGACCGTAGACACAGTTTAAACAGCAGACAAGATGTAGTCAACATGTAGCACAACAGGGTCTCAGGGGGGCTGTTCAGGATCTGTAAAAATCATCAACCGGGTCTGAGGGGGGATTCGCAGGATCTGTGTCGGGGTCTATGGTGGGCTCTGCAGGGTCTCAGGTGGGCTTAGCAGCCTGAGACCCTGCAGAGCCCACCAGAGACCCTTCACAGCCCACCTGAGACCCCACAGAGCCCACCACAGACCCTGCAGAGCCCACCTGAGACCACAGCCGAGTGGGGTAAATTTAGTCTGTGGGGGTGCGCCTAGGGCAGCCCCAAACCAGAATACACCACTGGCGGGGACATCAGCACAGACACTGCACTGCCACAATCCTCTCTGCAGCTCATCAGGAGTAAGGGTGGGCTCTTGCGTGTTCACAGCTCCAGGTGCCGAGCTCGCCACGAAGCTGACAGCGTGCAGCGCCAATCACAGGCACTGAGACATTTCCCGATCTCTGCAGCTGCAGACCGGAAAAATGTCTCAGTACCTGTGATTGGCGCTGCGCCCTGTCCGCTTCGTGGCGGGCTCAGGAGGAGAAAAGCTCTATGAAAGTTCCAACTTCTGAGATCTCCAACGACCTGACTTACTTAGAAGTGAGAGGATTGGCCGAGAAGTTTGTACTGCACGAGGGCCACCCGCGGCATTTCAAAAATACACATACTATAGATTTTAATAAATATTAAAATGAACTAGGGTCAGACTAATCCAGGACATTATTAATCTAAATTGCCCCACTCAATATGGCCACCGCTTGCGCTCATATTGAGTGTGGCACTCAGATTAATAACGTGCTGGATTAGTCTGACCCTGGTTCATTTTAATACTTTATTGCTCTGTAGTATGTGTGTAGGGAAATGCCGCGGGTGTCCCAAGTGCAGTAGTAAGTCAGGTCCTTGGAGATCTTGAGGAGTTGGAGTTTTCTGTAGATCACTGCTGCTGACCTCTGCATTGTATATCACACCACTGACCTCTGCACTCTGCATCACACTGCTGACCTTTGCGTCACACCGGTGACCTCTGCACTAGAAGTCACACCGCTGCCCTCTGCGTCACACTGCTGATCTCTGCGTTGCACCTCTGACTTCTGTACTCTGCATTACACCACTGACTTCTGCGTTGATTCGGCTGTGTTAGGTCCCACGCAGCCTTCTGGGGAACCCCGCGGTGACTTCTTACAGGGCTTCCACCGGCTGCCTATCTTTCCCTCCTGAGACCCTTTGCCCGAGACTTCAGGCTTGTACCCCGGAGCAGAGCGGCAGCACAAAGTATATACCAAATTCATATACTATTATTCTGCATTGCTGTATAATGTTTTGCAGGGATTTTTAGTCCTCTATAGCTGATGGTATTATTCTGCATTAGAGTGTAAGCTCCTCTGTACAGAGGCTGATGTGACTGGCTGATGTGACTTCTCTGTACAGCACTGCGGTATATGTCAGAGCTTTATAAATGTATAATAATTGTGTGTGACTGTGCGGGGGATATTAGAGTGTTAGCTACTTTAGTGCAGAGAATGCCAGGGGGATTGGGGGGCCAGTGGGATCCGATTCTCTATAGCAATATGTCAGTGAAGGTTCTCATGTATCCAGGTCATGGTATATCTGTAAAAAAATAAGAAAGAAATTTCTGAATTGAGAAAGCTGGTTGGATGACTAGTGAAATGTCTTCAAGTAAAATACAGAAAGTCCAGTTGCCTTGACTTATTTTTTTACAGATATTCTCCATAGCAAGCTTCCTACATTGTTGCAAGGTTTGTGTATTGGTCGTAGCAAGGCTTGTGTGTCAGCTGTAGCCCTCCTGTTTATACCAGTGGCTGGCCCTGCCCCTCGATTGCTCTTCTGTGTTTGGCTCCGCCCCCTGTTGTGAGGGGTGGGGCCTGTCGCTGGTCACGTGATTGGGCTGCTCAGTCTAAAATGCCCGGGCCTATTTTTAGTCCCAGTCCGGCCCTGCCTATAGCCAATGCAAAAACCACTATTCTGTAAATCCTTTTATGAAATCTCAATGTTGAAAAAAGATTAACGCAGACAAAACAAAACAGTGGATTTTAGCAAATATTAGGCTGCAGTGTATGTTGCTTAGTAAGATGTCATGGAGACATTTAATAAAATTTGTATAAGATTCCGCAGGCATTTGGCAGCTAAGTGAGTACATAGAATATAGGCCAAGGGAGTGGAGAAGTCCTAAGAGTATTAGATTTACTGTAAGTGCTGACAGACTGGATTACTGATAAAACAATGGACAGAATCCCTGACTTTAACATGGCATAGGGCAACTGAGATGCATGAACTGAGATGCTATGCTGCCAATGCCTGTTCTGAAACAGAAGATATTTACAGAAATAGAAGATATTGTGTATATCTGCCACTTTACAAGTCTACAACTAAAGTGTATATTCCATTTTTGTGTCCAATATGTATTTGTAACACCCACTGCATATGTCAACAGTCACATAAGCAGAATAATCCTTGCTGTGGTGTGAAATAATTATAATACTTAATCAGGGAGGGAAGGTTTCAGGTGTTTAAAGAAATGAATAGTCTTTTTATATTTGTAATGCTTTGTAAATCCCAATTCCAGCTGAAACTTTTTTTTAGCTTTGAATAGACTTGGAAAAAATAAACTTTTGTTGAAGAAGAAAAGCCAACATGGCATTGGGTCTTTTTTTGTTATGTTACCCAGGGATTACATAACAAACAACCAAGCATGTACCAAAATGTATTGTTCCATTTGTTGGTTATGTGTTTAGATGAAGCACTGAGAGCAGTATGGCAGTACGGTTATACATTATCTTCTGATAAGCCTCTCTTTATGATATCTTTTATGGCTTCTGGGTTTCGGTGCCCTAGTCGTCTGTGCCATAGGTGGACACATTTGTTGTGTGGATTACGAGTGGCTGTTTTGAGTTGTTCATCTGCGGTGATGAGTCTGTATAGCAGTTCATCTAGTTTTCTTTTTGCAAGGATTTGCATATTGTTTCGAATTGTACATTCATTTCCTCAGAATTGAACTGTGAGACCATTATTAGCAAGGGTTTTCACTGATAGAAAGCTTCCTTCTAGGTCTGGGAAATACAGTACATTTTTCACGAGGATACTCGGCTTCTCCCCTGATAGTGCGATGCAGTTCAAGAATTTTTGACCATTACCTTCTGCAGTAATACTTTCCCTGTGTGCTAGGAAAATGTCCTTTGCACTGAAATCGATTTCTGTGAAAAGGGTCTCATCACTGGTCATGTGACTTGTTCACTAGAGTCAATACACCATGGCCGTGGTATATTGTTCTGAGTCACTTTAAAGGTAGCGCTCCAATTTCCTTTGTGGCTCCCTTACCTCTTTCTCCTGTAGGTGCAGGCCCGAATTTCCCACAAGGCCACCGAGGCCCGGCCTCGGGGTGGCAGCGGTGACCTTGTGGGGAAGTTGCGGGCGCCGGTGTAAGGTGTCCCGGAGGCGGACCAATAATTCATTTCAGTACAGCGCTGCCTGACGGAATAAACGTCAGTCAAAGTACCACAGCGCTGAATACTGAAAAATGGCCTGGCCAGGAAGGGGGTCTAAACACCTGGTCTTGAAGTGGTTAAAAAGATAAAAACTGAAGGTGATGTAAAAAGATAAATCAAAATCAAACAAAATTAAATTGATTAAAAAATAATTAAATAAAAAAAAAAAAAATAAGAACAAATAATTAAATAACAAAGTTTAAAAAAATAAAGAAGCAATAAAAAAATAAAACTAACCCTGCCATCTGGTTGCCATTCTCCATTGATGGGGGGAGGGGGGAGGGCGTATTGCGGAACCTGGCCTTGGGGTGGCAGGGAGGGTAAATCCGGTCCTGCCTGTAGCCTTGTTACAGCCTGCACTACAGTGGTAACAGGCTACATGTGTTTTTTTCACAGGGCATATTTCCTGATTGTTACTTGCTGGCAATTGTTTGCTTTCATATGCCGTTTTTAATAGTGACAACCGTGACTGGTCAACGTGCATCACAGCTTGTAACTTCATTTGGGAGAACTTATATTTGTCAGCAGCAGCAGGTCTGAAAAGAGATACAAATTCCTGCATCCATACACCAATAATGTAATGTAGTTATCAGAAGTGTAATTTATTAATGAAGCACCTCTGTGTCAAAAGTCTCATGAAGTGACAGTCAGCACCTTTAACCACTTCCGGGCCGCAATACGCCTGGTCTTCGTGATCTGCCAGACCAGGACACTTTCATTTCTCGCAAAACTAAAGTGACGTGGAGAATTATCTGCTCTTATACACAAAAAGGCACGACGTTTCTGGGATGCCCAGAAGCATACATTTAAAGGTATTACTTTTTGTTATACACTCTATTAGCGGATCAGCTGCAGTTGACTTAGAGTAGTCCTTTTCTGAAGTGAGAAGAGGACCTCATATACAGATTCCTAATGGCTACAAACACTGAAGGCTAACTACCAGGCCCGGATTTCCCACAAGGCCACCGAGGCCCGGCCTCGGGGCGGCAGAGCGCAGAGGGCGGCAGCGGTGACCTTGTGGGAAGTTGCGGGCTCCGGTGTAAGGTGTCCGCCGGCCGCAAACTACGGAGCCGGTGGGCGGAGCCTCGGGCCGCCCCGT
>NW_017308496.1:2505-27242 GCF_000935625.1 Nanorana parkeri | reverse complement strand
GGGGGCATATTGTGGAACCTGGCCTTGGGGCGGCAGGGAGAGTAAATCCGGACCTGAGTAGGTGCCTCTCGCTTTCGCGAACTGAATGCGCTTCACGTGATCACTGTGAAAGTCAATGAAGTGATCATTAATTTAAAACCCACATACTGTTTTTCATTTGTCAGAATAAGTAAAAAAAAGAAAGTTATTATTGATTGGCTGCCATCACTGATCGTCTAATAATGTTGTGACTGGCTCCTTTGATTTCCTGATTGAATAATGTCATATGGAAGGGTGCCAACAGGGCCAATCACTGAACACATTTTGGAGGTTCATCAACAACTGGTCGAACTATGTACAGTGTATAGTCAGCATCAGCGTCAGTGTGCTTTAGGAAGTATGAATAAAAGGAAATAACGTACACATATGTGGTATCCCCATGCGCATCACGAATAGGGGAATTTATTTTGGGTTGTTCTTTAGTGGTGGGTCATGGTAATGGCATAAAAATATAGAGTGAATGTAAAAAGTAATCTCTACATGTTTCACGGATGTCCTGCTTCTTTAGGAGCTGAGTGAGACACTAAGAGGATACACAAAGCATCAAATAAACCAATTCAATACAATTATCTTACATTAGAGGAACAGTCACGTGAATATGACTCCATGATGCTTCAAATGTTCATCTAAAGTAAGATAATTATATTGCTATAATCTAATATGTATGTGATGTTGATGAAATATTGAATACTTACATGATGCTTTGTGTATCCAAATAGTGTCTCACTCAGCTCCTGAGAAAGTGGAATATCTGTGAAATGTGTAGAACTAAGCCCATCTAATTTCTGCTATTGTTTTGTGGAAAATGTGTTGGAATACGGTCTGTGACATATGTGAGATGGAATAAATAGATATCATAAAATCAAAAATTTAGTGTCAGTAGTGAATCATAAATAGGATAAAAGGGAGCCTTTTTGCTGGTGCATTGTGTGTATACATACAGTGTAAATCTCTCTCTCTCTGTATATATACGTATATAAAATTATTGTTGATACTAAAACACATTCTGGTGTAGAGCGGGTACCTTAAAAGTCTGTAAGTTGTTGTCAAAAATGTATTATGTATTTTATCTGTGAATTTAGTTGTTTACCTGTATTTAAGATTTAATGTTGTATTTTGAATCCTCATACTTCTCGGTACTCCTGGATTGGGATGCACCAATACCGGTATCGGTATCTGTGTCGATAATGGTGTATAATGTATTGCTTGGATTTGTTGTCCTCTATAGCTGATGGTATTCTGCATTGCTGTATAAGGTATCGCTGGAATTTGTAGTCCTCTATAGCTGGTGGTATTCTGCATTGTTGTATAATGTATTGCTGTGATTTGTAGTACTCTATAGCAGGTGGTATTCTGCATTGTTCTATCATGTATTACTGAGATTTGTAGTCCCTCTACAGCTTGCAGTCAGTGGCAGAACTACCAAGTGCGCGGCATTTGCAGCTGGGACTGGGCACAGGCACTTTACCACTGTACTAAAATCATTAGTCTAAAAAAAATGTCACATGACACTAAAAAAAAGGTAATTGGTATTGGTGAGTATTGATAAGTAAATCGATACTTGTACTTGGTCTGGAAAAAATTGTATCAGTGCCCTACTCCTCCTAGATATGCATGACTGGTATCTTTAAGTATGTCAGCGATAAGCATGCATACTATACTCAGAGTCAGAAGCAACATTCTAAAATGTTTCCTGTCAACTTAGATGAATGTAATAAATGTCCTCCAATCCTTCACCCTGGAATATACTGACCTCTCCATCACATCATATAAAATAGTAAATAGTATGTTCTCTGTTAAAGCTCATTCCATGCCCATGTCAATATATTTTTAGAGCAGAAACTTATTCTTTACAGAACTTCTAAAGCACTAATTAAAAGCAAATTATCTTTCAGCCCAGTTTGTATTGAGTTATTGCAATACAAGTTAACCTTGAGAAAATGAATAAAAGATACAGTAATTGCAGCTAGCAGAATTCACTAATTGCTAAATGCTTACACAATTCCAGCTCTTGTACATTTCCAAGTACAGTCCTAAATGTGACAATTTCCACCTGCATTGAATTAATGTAATTACAATAGATTTTCATCTTCTATGTGTTTCAAAAATGTTAAACGCAGCATAAAACCTTCTTCTCAGTTCTGGTTTCCAATGAGATGGAGCATAAGCACTACCAGGTCTTTACCAGAGTCCATGATGATGGCAGGGAGATCTTCTCTTGCCTCAATTTTTCCTGTATGAGGTAGTTAGGTAGCTACTGTAATTGTGTGTAAAATCCGCGCTTTTGGTGTTTCCTTTCAATGCAATGTGTCAGCAGCAGTGAAAACTAGTGAATCCTAAAGTCACTCTTAAAATCTTATCTTAATTTATTAAGAAAAGCTCTTTAAGAGGATATGTCAGCAATATATAAAGTGCAAATGTTCAACATTTCAAAAAGATATTTCTTAGTGCGATATCCTTAAGGCCGTGACACACTGCAGGCAAAGCAGAAGGGAGCGGTGGCGCGCTGCCTTTGCGAGCAGTGTGTCATGTCATTTTCTCCTGGGCACCTCAGCTGGCGAGAGCTCGCGGAGCTGAGCGTGCCGAGATCAACAATTCCAACTTCAGCCAATCGGCTCGCGCGAATAAACCAGCGCGTCGGTATGCGACAGCTGGCTGGTTGTTACGGACGAGCCGATTGGCTGAAGGTGCAGTCAATCATCTGACTGCAGTCAGCTCACACACTGCACGCAAAGCTCCGTGCCGGATAGCTTTGCTTCGCTCTGCACGGCTTCGCGTGCAGTGTGTCACGGCCTTTAGTGTTTCTGTGTAATCAATACAGATACCAGACTCCTTTGACCACTATTAAATGGTCAAACTGCACTCAGATTCAAATCCTTAGCGAGCCGCTCTCCCTGGACAGCTGATGGCAACCTCCTTTGCAGTCAATATCTCCTTTCAGTTTGCTGTTTTTTGTTTTTTTCTAAAAACTGTTGGTGGGTTCAAGTTGTTCCAATTCCTGTCAATCCACCTTCTAAATGGCCAATATTAGCCTGCTCCGCACATTTCTCATTCAAGGTTTAATAGGCAGAGCTGTATAATTCCTCCACTGGCAAACAGCTTCTCCCACAGTGATCAGCTGACCTTGTTTTGAGGTAGCTACTGTAGTGACACCTTTTTCTTTGTTAGTGATACCCCAAACACTACCTCTAGCTCCAAAGGGTGGTCCAAGGTAATATAACTAACAGGTCTCCCTGTGTTTCCGCTGTAAGAAACCTCTATGATAGATCCACAATACACCAGCACACCTTGAGATAGTTTAACACAATTTACTTTGAGTGAGGAAATGAGTAACACCTTAACTATGTAGTAGATTCAATTAGAATGGTGACTAAATATCAGCAATGGATGTACTGACAACAGTCCCCCACACAGAATGAAAGTTAAAGTAAAACCCAGTCTCAGTTCCAATGCACCTGGGTACCTAACCAACTGGCCAGTGGTATAATCTTCGGCTAGCCAATGTTGGTAACAGACTCAGTGTTTGGTGTTCTCAGTAAGCATAAGCCAAAGGCCTCTCACCCATGCAGGAGGGAGATGTCCATCTGGGGCGTTCAGCACTGTCAGCAGATATCCTCTAGAACAGTGGTTCTCAACCTGTATAACCTCAGGACCCACATTTGTCCTTGGTCATTAAGTCGTGGCCCAAGTCGCACCACACTGGAATGCACAGCATTGCAGTACTGCATGTTTCAGTAGAAGCAATCAAACTGTGGACGGGAGGTGTGTTTGGCATGCCATTCACATGAATGGCAACGCAATGCACCTACCACACCGGAAAGAACAGTAGGTGTGATTCAGTGGTAGTTTGTGATTAAAACACTGACAGACACACACAACCACAGACACAATCTCACAGACATTCACACTCCCCAAAAAATGTTTGGAGTTCAGTGTGAGCTGCTGTGCTGTGACAGAGCTCCATTCATAGCTGCATTGCTTGCACAGCTTCCTTGCACTCCTTGTAGAGGTGCCAGGAGCCAGAATGTGACATCACTTCGGTCACGCAAGGGAGCTGTAAGGATGGAGCTCCCTCACGGCCATACCCCCAGCCCACCCCACCTCAAGCTGAAACTTGCTGCCAGGCAGCATATTTTGAACTGACAGTGCTGCACTGTGGGAGAGGCTGAGGAGCCTTCCACCTACTGCACTGGAAGGCATCCAGGGACCCACTGAACATGGGGTTGCGACCCACTTTTGGGTCACGACCCACCAGTTGAGAACCATGGCTCTAGAAAGAAAACTGTTCACCCAGGAGATGAGTCAGCATCCTCTGAGGTCAGCAATGGATCCGGTCATCCACCATTCGCTTGTCCCGGCCGATTCACGGCCCACGGTTACTGCACCGCAGTATGGAGCTTCACTCGATCAGCTCACTTGATCACCTGGCAGGCTGTTGCAATCAGTCAGGTTCTCTGTTCAGCAGATGTACCAACAGGGACACGGCCGTAACATGTGTGTACAGTACCACCAACTGACTGCATACAACAGCTCCGTACACACTGCGCGGGGAATGAATAAAGAAAGTATTCCTCTAGAAAGAATACACTCCCCTCTACTCCCACAGCACACTGGGAAGTGAAGTCCAGTACATCTAATCCAGCAGGCATCTACCTGAGCAAAAAGCTAATTCCCCATAAGTCTCTGCTAGTAAAGCTCCGGTCAGCTGCAACATTAGAACAGTCTTAAAGGGACTCGCTCCACAACAGTGCTACACTACCTACTTCAATTATTGGCTGTCCGTGTTGAGAGCGATATGATCTCGTCATCAGGAGCAAGCACCCTAAACAAAGGGTTAAAAATATCCCCCCATAACATACAGTATTTATGCCAAAGGTTTTTCTTTCTCTTTTAAATTCATTGCTACTGTAACACGCAGCACCCTACTGCCAGACAAATGTTCTTGTCCCTCTCCATACACCTTCATAGATAATCCACTGGTATCATGGTGCACACACGCATTACAGTTTCAACAACCCTTTAATCATTTCTTCATAGTAAATATGGAGTATACACAGCACACAATAAAAGGGAGTTCAACAAAGCACATATATGGATTTCATAGTAGGATGAGAATTGGGAGTGGATTTGCATGTCTGGGTCACAGGCAGCAGGAACTATTAGGTGTCACTATAAAAAGCACCGTATTCAGATCCAGTGGTAGAACATTGATGGACCATGTATACCTTCATGTCCCTGATTCCCTGACCTTCCTTTAATGTCTGAGTGATTTCTGGATCCCATCGGGCTGAGTCATTAGGTTAAGTTACCCAATGCAAATAGCCTTTGCAAGACAATTTTCACTTTGAAGTGGAATTTTTCATTAGCTTAGTGAATGTACTGAAAATTTGCCTCTCAAAAAATTTCCAATAACGTACAAGGATTGGATGGTGGAAGTCAGCAGAGCTTCACCTCATCCACTAGGCTAAGTGAAAATTCCCCTGTAAAGTGAACACTACATTTGCCTTTAGTAAATCGATCTCACTGATGAAAATCCTGTTGGGTCATGTGTACTGGATCATCTTCTGAGCTGTGTCCTAGTATCCCTCTCTCCTTCTGAAACATTCATTTTAAGTTAACCCTCCTTAAAAACAAACCGAGATCCTTGTAAATTCCAAGCTCATCGCCACTACTGGTGGGGACAAATGTAACCCTGTATCTAAAAGGGAGATATTATCTTCAGACAGTTGACAATCCATTAAATAAAAATATTTTTAGCTGATCTTGACACCTCCCTTACATCCTCCTGGTTTCTCAGAGATGTAGATTTTTGGGGATTGGGTTTTTATTTAATGATGATTCTGGTCCCTTTTTTTCTCTATAATAAAGAGAATTGTTTTTCTTGACTATCTGGTTTCTACTTTACCTCCTCCTTTGGTTTCCTTCTAAATAGACTTCTGGATTAACTCCTTCTACACCTCCGTTGAATCAGATATTTCCCCTTTCTCCCAATCTTGAAGATCTCACAAGAATTTCTGATGACTCCATGTTTTAGTTAATTTTCTAATTCCTCTACTTTCTTTAAAGCCCGTAAATATTAACAAATTCTGGTACTTCCTTAAACTCATCCAACCTAATTATTGACACTTTTATTGATTATTTCTTCTAATTCCTGTAATTGGATCAGCTACAGATAATTTGTTTTTCCATCTAGAATCATACTCATTATAAATAATCCATATTTTATACTTATCTACTGCCATTTTGTAGAAAATCTCTAGTTTTTCAGATGTTCCACTAGGATAAGTCTTTTATGTAACCCTCTGGGGTATAATTCCTGCATTGATATACGATTGAAGTCCCTCCCGGGAGGGACAAGTGCAGTGTGTAATCGCATGCAGCCACATCCGCAGATGGCTGCATGTAATTAACACACTGCACCTGTCCCTCCCAGGCGCAGGTCTCTGCATTGGTGTGCACACCGTACGTACCATGGCGCACAGCATGTGCATTGTGGTGCTCTGCATTCAAAATGAATAGCATCTTAATGCATGCACAACAGTGCTCAGGTTACCCTACATTGCAGTAACACAAGGTAAGACATATGATTTACTACACGTTACAACACAAATGTATTGTGCGGCCCTCTGAACATATCAGGGACAGCATCTGAGGCCCCCTACATTCACTAAGTTGACCACCACTGGACTAGACTCTACTAATAAACATGTCTTCCTATGTTTTCCAAATATGTACCTTCTGTAAACCCCAATATAGAAATTATGTGTAGTAATATTGTGTTAGGGAGAGGAGGCACAAGGAGACAGCGGACTTCCTTTTTATTGTACAAAATCAATACTCACATACTGATGATGGAAATGCAATGATGTTCCTGATGCTGTACCCTATGATTAGAATCCAGCCTACGTATCATAGATACTCAGACACTTTTTTCATTTTATTCAGGCCATGACTCATGGATAGAAATTTACCAAGACTGGAGCAGACATAAACTGGAGCAACTGTGCATGGCAACCAATCAGCTTCTAGCTTTCACTTTCAAAGCTTAACGGAACAAGCTGAAGATAGAAGCTGATTGGTTACTGTGCACAGTTGCTTCAGATTCTGCCAGCTCCTGTTTTGGTAAATTCCCCCATGGTGTTCAGCTTGTCATTGTAATTTTGAGACAAATATTTTTTGTGATAATCTGTACATTGAGATTTGATGTGTTTGTAATAAAGCTTTAAAGGAGAACTATGGGGTTAAGGCGTTTCCCCATAGTTCTCCGTAGGGTAACGGGAGGACACAAACTAGCGTCCTCCCGTCACCCTAGGCTCAGTATACTGAGACGCCGCAGTATACCGCAAGCTACTGCTCGCGGTATACTGAGACGCCGCAGCTCAAGCGGATCCCGACAATTGTGCCGGGATCCGCCCAGCTGTGTGACTGACAGCTGGCTCTGCCTATCTAGAGGCAGAGCCAGCTGTACCCGCCCCCTCCCCCGTCTGTTCCGCCAGTCAGCGCTGGCGGATCGGAGCGGGGAGGGGGGAATCCAGCCCCTCCCCTGTCACGGCAGAGAGCCGTGACAGGATCGAGAGGTGAGCGAACCTGGTATGTGTTCGCTCACCTCCTGATCTACTGAGCCGACTTGTGACAGTCTCATTGTCACAGGTCGGCTAGAACTATGAGGTGAGTGAAAATCACTCACCTCATAGTTCTCCTTTTAAATTTAGCTAAAGTGAAAAAAGACTCACAAACTGAAAGCAACCCTTGTGGTATACTGTACAACCATTTCTGTTACAAATCGTATATTAAAAACAACTGTTTTTTTAGATACAAATACTACTACAGAGTTTGTGTTTAACACTTGGAAAAATATAATACAATGTTGAGTGTTGTAGTAGACAGTTTAGAACATTACAAAAATTATTGGTAAAAATGATTGTTAAAAGTAGGGATGCACCGATACCAAGTACAGTACTCTGCACAAGTACAAGTACAGATACTTTTCGAGCTCCAAGACTAGACTAGAGAAAAATTCAAAAATTAGGAGGCAGCTGTCATTTGTAAGGAGCACACGGAGCTCCTGGGATTTGTACATCTCTGTTTTACATCTCTGTTTTAAAAGTATCCGCACTGGTACTCGAAAAGTATCGGGGCATCCCTAGTAAAAATGTGAGATGAGTCTGTAGTGCAAATATAACTTTGGATTCCACTCTTCTAAAACTGCACTGTCTTGCTCCATTTGGTAAGAATTGGGCTCATCTGTGTGAAATCTTTGACATGTAGGCAACTTTTATAACAAGGCAGCTCAAATGGCATCACAGCCTTTGAGATAGCTTTTCTACATATGTGTGCATCTACTATATAGGGAACAACTACTGGGAAAATCAAATCCATAGGTCACATATTTTCTTTGCATTTTCAAAGTGGTCTAAGGTGTGTTGCCATCCCTCCATTGTTTATTTCGTTTTCAGAACTAGTCCGCTCTCATTTGGTAAAATACAGTCATAGACATTGCAAAACCAGATTTAATTTGCACACTGCATGCAGAATATGGAATTGAAGCTCTGGTCTAATTCATTTAATTTAGAACTGAAAGTCCCTTTTCAGAAAGTTCAGAAAGAATTCCAGCCAATATTTTTAAATAGAGTGGGGAAGAGTCAAAACCTCTTTTAGGCTTCTACTTCTTTTTGTGTCCCATTTGGGAGATTTGTCCCTCAATGCCTGCCTAACTCTTTCATAGTCTATAAATGTTTTTTTTTTCTCAATCGGAGAAATTCCCCATCACTTCCTGTCTTGACATGAAGTGAGGGGATATGTCCCCAGCAGGAACAACAAGACAGAAGACCTAACCCTTCTTTACTCTATTACAAAACAACAAAAGGTTTGGCTGGAGTTTGGTTTTAATTATATGATTATGGCTAGATGTTTTAGAGACATTCCATAGTCACATAGTATAGACACTTACTAGATTTTCCTGGCAGGCATGCCTCTTACAGTTTAATGATATCAAATGTTCATTTAAATAGCCTTAAACATACACTAAGCAGATGGAAAAATAATGTGGTTTATTAAAAGCAAAATGATGGTCTTAGGATAATTAACTATATCTAAAGATATAGTTGAAATCTAACACAATATTATTCCAGCAGTACTCTAAATCTTTTAAATAAGGACCCACTGGGAAATTAGAAGTGCTAAGAAGAGAAGAGGAGGCATCTGTAATAGGGAAAGTATAGCCATTAGGATTAATTATACATTTATACATGTAAAACATTTTGACAGTCATGAAAAACATCTGAAAAACATAGTTTGATTTTATAAGGTTTTTTTTTATTGCTTCAGTGCTTGCAGTTTTGTACATTTTTTTTAATTTAATTTTTTACATACATTGTGGTTTCCATCCTTCTCTGGTCATTACACACTAAAATAAAACTTAAATTGTTCATCAAACATAGTATCACAATTTGTGGTTCTAATACTCTACAGCACAACAAGTTTAAAAGGATATTATTACTGTTTTGGACTATTTAATTTACTTTTAAGCAAAGCCAAAACTTTTTTTATGTTTTGGATAGAGTTTGGAAGATGTAAAACCTCTGTCAAATAATTTTTTTGCAGTCTGTGTCTCGTTGGGAAGAATTCCCTTCGCTTGAAAAAAAAACCATGAAAAAAAGCCTAAAGCTCCACCTGTTGGCTTAATGCCCATTTCCACCTTTGCGGGGGCATTTTAGAGTAAAAAAACATATGCCAGCAATATACACCGAGCACATAAGCAGACATATGCAGGTGCAAGTACTGATACATATAAACGCAAAAACTTTTTTTAGTTGACCTCTCAGTCTTCACATGTTTTTTTTTTTAAATGTCTGTCTCTGTGCTCTGTGTAGATTACAGCCTGTTGTGCACAGTGGAAACTAAAATGTAGGGTGTGGAAAAAATCCTTTTCCCACTATGTTTTGCTACCCTCGTGCACAATCTTCCCTCCCTTAATATGCAATATTTATTATTTCCCTGCTTTCTTCCATAGTATGATCTAGGATCTGGGGTCGTGGGATCAACAAAGACCATGCCAGACAGCACGCAAAGATCAAAGAGTTCTCAGAGTACCTGGGAGAGGGAAGAAGGAGTAACAGGAGTGAAAACTGGGACCAAAATAGACATGAGGATACATAAATTGGAGTCCGAAAATGAGAGTCTGACAGAAGCTATTAGCAAGTCAATAGAGACCAATAATAATAATATTAATAAAAAAAAACTAATAGGCACTAAAAACTGAAAGGCTTGTTCAAAAACGCTAGAAGTCTAGCAAACAAAATGGAAGAACTAGAACGTTTACTACTGGAAGAGGATCATGACTTTGTGGGAATAGCAGAAACTTGGTTTGACAGCACACATGATTGGACTGGACTGCAAATATGAAAGGATACAATTTATTTTGAAGAGTTCGGGGGTTTAGAAGAGGGGTAGGGGTATGTATGTATGTTAGGAAAAATATGTTAATAATTGTTCAAGATGACATCAATAACATGGGTAGGGATGCTGCAGGGTCCTTATGGCTATAGATAAAAGCAAGTGGTTAAAAGATGATAAATTATTGCTTGGTATATGTTATAGTACACACACACACACCATAAGGGAAAAGAGGAGTTAGAGATAGGAGATAGAGATGGAAAGGCAATATTATAATTATGGGGGACTTCCACTATCCTGATATTGATTGGGTAAGTGGAACCGCATGCTCAACAAAGGCCCCTCACGTCATACATTTTCAAGAGAATTTCATAGGACAAATGGTGGACACACCAACTATAGATATTGCTCTGTAGGACTTACTGATTTCTAATAATTCAGAACTAATCACAGATATGGATATAAGGGACAACTTGGGAAACAGCGCTCATAGGGTAATCACACAAAACAAATATACCACTCACATCCACCTCCACAGTCCGAGGATCTCATCTGCTTGTTGGGTGCCGGCTCCAATGGCACGCCACAGCTCTGTGATCAAGCCATAATAGTGGAACGTGTGAGGGCATGAAGTTGTGTGCCAGTGTACAGCTTAGATCATGGATCAATTGGAGGAAAGCATATGTGGTACTAATATTCTAAAAAGGTTTAAGATGTATACTGGGTAACTACAGGCCAGTAAGCCTTGCATCAATTATATGCAGAGTATTTGAGGGAACAGTCAGCAATTATATTTAAACATTTGCATGTGATAACAGTATCATAAGTAAAAACCAGCATGCATTTATAAAGGACCGTTCTTGTCAGACTAACCTATCGACATTCTATGAGAGGTGAGTTCTAAGGTGGACAAAAGAATCGCAGTAGATGTGGTTCATCTGGACCTTGCAAAGGCATTTGATACTGCACGCTACAAATGGTTAATTTACAACCTACGGTCTATTGGTATTGAAGAAACTGTATGCACATGGGTAGAAAACTGGTTGCAGGAACATATCCAGAGTGTAGGGATAAACGGCTCATTCTCAAATTGGTCCAAAGTGGTGAGTGGAGTCCCCCAGGGTTTAGTCCTGGGACAAATTCTGTTTATTCTTTTCACAAATAATATAGAGAGGGGAATAAATTGGTCAGTGTCAGTGCTTGCTGAAAACACAAAATAACGGAGAGCAATAAGCTTGCAACGAGATATAAAATCACTGCAGCAAGACGTTCATAAAATTGAGGAGTGGGCAGCCACATGGCAGACACGTTTCAATCTAGAAAAATGTAAAGTCATGATCTTGGGAGCTAAGAACATGCATGCAGAATACACTTTGGGAGGGGTTCAGCTAGGTAAATCAGGGATAGAGAAAGATCTAGGGGTACTTATGAACCACAGACTCAGCAATAGTATGCAATGCCAAGCTGCAGCTAACAAAGAGAGCAGAATACTAACTTGTGTTAAAAGAGGCTTTTATTCAGAGGAAAGAAATACAATTCTTCCACTTTATAAAACATTGGTTTGGCCACATCTTGAGTACTCTGTTCAGTTTTGGTCATCAATCCTTAGATCCTTAGAGGGATGTCCATGAGTTTGGGAAAACTCAGCGAAGGGCAACTAAATTAATAATGTCAGACTACGCAAGGGTTTTTTAAACTGTGAGAGTGGAAACAAATGTGGAATTCACTTCCGCAGTTAGCTGTAACACTTGCATGAGTTGCATGAGTTGCTCAGTTTACAGAATATACAGGACTATGGGAATTGCTAGCAACACACACACACACACACAACACACACACACACACACTATATGGGTTGAACCTGATAGACCTGTGTGTATATTCAACTTTGCCTACTATGTAAGTATGTATGCCTATGAAAATTTGTTCACAGTTTGTGACTTTAGCAGCTATTTCTTAAGAGATTGCTTCCTAATACGATGCAGCACTCTCACTCGGACTCTGCAGGTAGATGGTAGCAGATGATGTGAGTCTATCGCAACAGAACAGGTTGGGAGTTACTGGCATAATATGAATCAATATAATTGATAATTACTGTTCATATATTTTTGACACCTCAGTAACTACTCTGAATAGTTTTGTTAGTTGGATAAATGAAAGTAACATTAAGGAGCCTGCCAGTCTGATCTCAGAGCCAGGAGGAACTTTAAGGAGCTGTGGACATCTGCTCTGATTATTAGCAAAAGGAAAGGCTTGAAGTCTAGCGCCAGCTGTAATTCTTTAGACAAATAAAAACTCCTGCTTGATTGATTATTGTGAAATGATCCGAAATGTCATAATCTGTACATGTTATATTGTTGCCATGAAGTGGACTCATTTGAATATCTTGGGTCTATTTATCAATCTTTTACCCCAAATTTAAACACCTTTCCCCCAAGAGTAACAACCATTTCTAATTAAATCATATTCCAAAAATGTATGAATCTTGGGTGAAAACACTAATCAATAGACCCCTTTGTTCTCTTAAAGAAGTAACCTTTTTACGAAGAAGTCTTCAGTGTGTGCTCACAACTGCTTTTGATGCTATCATTTTTCAGTTACCTGGTTTCTAGTATTAGAATCAAGATCTGCTAACTTCCAAAATGCAATAATGAGCCTTATCCTAAGGAACAGATATGTACTGTAGGTCTTCATCCTTCTTGTGGTTGATAACTTCAAATTACATTTATATACTTATTCAAAATGCAATATCCCATAGAAATGGATTACTTTTCTGAATACTCCTGCAGGGTCACTTAACAGACAAGTTCTTATTGGTTGATATAAGTTTCCTCCATTATATATCAATATTTTTAGTTCAATTTTGAGTTTTGTGCAATTTGGCAAAAACCAGGAAAAGGTTCTTTGGTACCTTGTACAAAATGTTAGTGGCCAACCATGAATGCAAAAAAGCCAGTCTTGTCTAAATTATTCTAACCATTACCATTGATATTTTTCTTTATAGAAGTCTCGGCGCCATGCTGAAATCTTGGTGGGCAGACTGAACATTAATAAAAAGCAACATGTAAGTCAGAAGGTTGTTGTGGACAGGTCAATTGTATTATGAAAGTACTCTCGTACTGCAGGAGGGAAGAACGTTTTCACAGACACTACCAATTGGCTGACCCACTTGGCTGACCTATAATTCTGAAAATGCTAATTCCCTGGCTCTTATGCTCTCACTGGTCTCCCACAGCTCTTACTGTGTCAGGAAACCAATTGGATGTAACCTGTAGTCTGGTGTGACCAGACAAGTTGACTCTACACGGGATACCACACTACTTACTGTTCAAGTAAAAATACTACACAAAATAATGCATTTTATTGTAAACACACCAACACAAATATCACATAACCTATACGGCAACAATCCAATAACCAAGACATTGAAAACAATCACATAATACAATATACATGTAAAAACTGCAAGGGGAAAGGTATAGGAAGTAGGGCAGAGCAAGTTCAGGTGTGAAGACAGGGAAGTGGAGGAAATGCATGTCAGGAGTAGCAGGTCTGGGTGGGTACATGTGACACAGGATCAGGCTGGTACAGCATACAGAGCATGTTAAGGGCACAGGCAAAATCATGGGGCAATAAGTGACATGTAAGGTGGAGCTAAATAGCTTTCCAACTTTAGACTTTCTTAAAGAGGGTTGCCTGGAGAATAGATAATGCAGTGCACCGTGGCAAAAAGTGTGCATGGCTATATAGCGGAGAATACTGGTCGTGGTTTAATGGGTTTAATGTGTGTCCCCTTCCTTCCCCTCTTTTCTTCGGGGTCATTTACGAGTATTGAGTTTAGATATTGTTTTTTGCTTTTCTTAAATCACCCAAAAAGATTCACACCTTTAAACTCTAACGCCTCTATAGATGGGACTACAGTATGTCAGGCGATATTGTCCACAAGCCAAACCAAGGGCCCAGGTAATATCCAGGGAGCCTATAAAGCTTTAATGCTCCTGCAGTAAACCAGGGTGACAGTGCAATTGGTCAAAGCTGTGCACCTGTGTGTCACTTCACAAGGGAGGATACCTTGCAGACAGCTGGGATCTGATGCCAATGTTGACAGTGCAGATTGGGGGCTTCTCTCTGCCTATTGCAATCCTTATTGGTATCAGTTGAAAATATGTTAAAGGGGCAAAGCTTTTACCTTGCCTGGGGCTCCATTCTGCAGTAATCCATCTCTGGCTTAGCTTTAGCGACAGGGTTGCTTTAAAGGCAGTGGGTCAACATAACAGCAGATAACTCACATTCTCATGCGGTCAGCAGTGACAGTTTTTTTTTCTTCCCTGACAGATTTACTTTGAGTGTGCTTTTACAGGATAGAAAGCTCAAGGGATGTGCGAGCAGTGCGGCCGCACAGGGCGCCATGGCAACAAGGGCGCCGTGCGGCCGACACAGCTCGTCCTGGGGGCGGCTTCTCTCCCCCTCACCGCTGGGCGCTGGCCATCCGATATGACAGCGCTCCCTCGAGGGAGCGCTGCCTGCTGTCAGGATGGTCGCGGGTGCGCGCAATTTTAAAGCATGACATGTTTGGTGTCTATTTACCCGACGTGACACCCGCTTTTTATATTTTAGCAAAAATATGGGTAATAAATCGGTGTGGTTACTGGGGGTGTGGCCACTAAAGGGTGTGGCCACTGAGGGGTGTGGTCACTGAGGGGCTCTGTAAAGCTTTCTCAAGGCCTAAGGCCGGCCCTGAGACACACAGCCTACTAGCACACACAAGCATGACTCCTAAGGACCCTGCGAGGTAAATGAGCCACCCTAAAACAGGATATCAGGGCCAGTGCTCAGGGGACCAGCTGATTCTGCAGGAAACTAAAACTTGTAAAGATCAAGGAGCAGCATTCATTGTAAGTCATTTATTCAGCATTTGAAATAGCTTTATAACATTTTGACTTTAATATCACTTTATTAACCAGACTTGCTACATTATATATTAAGGGGTCAGTGCAGAATCAACTTAAAGATATTAGATATATCCTTAGCCCTGCTGTGTGAATTCATGGAGAACTGGTACATGCAAAATGATTATTCTGTACATAGCAAGAAGTAAAACAAATTATTCAGGTTCTATATTAGACATCTGTCGCTTATATCTCATTTATTCATCCATCTCCAATTCAGCTCTAAATTGTGTTGAGCTTTTAGGGTCCATACACACTTAAGCAATCTTTTATGCCGCGGTAGTGCATATGCGTTACTGCTTGTTATGGTCAGCATTAAGGTGTGCTGCGCTAGGTTGGTCCATTCATTATGAATAGGCTGCTAATACGCCATAAAAGATGAAAAAACATATATGACCCTTTTTAACAACACTGTGCACCACAGCACATGGTATATGTGTTGTGGTGCTCTGTGCGGTGTGTTAGGAGTACAATTCACAGAACAGAGTGTTGGGGTGGGATTCACAATAAATGGCACCCGCAAACAGATTGCTAAAGACAAGCAGACTAAGTACATGGATTGCTGGAACCATATTCTGTGGTATGATTAGACTCAGATAAACATATTTGGTTCAGACACTCACTACTTTACATTGTAGCAAAGTGTCATTTCTTCTGTGTTGTCACATGAAATGATATAATAAAATATTTACAAAAATGTGAGGGGTGTACTCACCTCTGTGAGATACTGTAAGCATATATATATAAATCTATATAGATCTATATAGATCTATATATCTATATACATAGATATATAGATTTTTAAAGATCTATATAGATCTATGTATATAGCTATATAGATTAGGGATACACTAATAGATTTGTTTCCATGGAAGTACAAGTCCTCACAGACACAATTACTGATACCTTTTTGTTTAGTGTCATGTGTTTTCTAAAACAATACAGACAAATGATCTCAGGACAGTCCTGGAGCGCCAGAGCCAGGTCTCAGCTGCAACTTCTGCAACCCTGGTAGTTCTCATGAAAATGCCAAGTATCGGCACTGGTATCTGCACTGGTATCTGAACATCCCTAGTTTCCACAATGCACAAGTATAATAAGGCCCTTACATGCAGCACCAGTTGGTCAAATGTTTTCATTAAATAACAGCAACTATAACAATTGTTTATACACAGCTGGCTCTTCCTATCTCAAAGGATCTGAACATCCAGTTCTCTTCTACATGATTATTATTATTATACAGGATTTATATAGCGCCAACAGTTTGCGCAGCGCATAATAAATGATGACATATATTCAGGTACTGAGGAAAAACAAAGAGGACAAATGGTTTGTTATGGCCTTTATTTTTCCAATCTAGAAACAATAATTAACACTGCTGAAAAGTCTTTGCTCAGTACATAATTGGCAGGTATAGAATTACCAAATATCTGATATGACACCTAAATTTGATCCTTCAATTATAGACCCAGTGTAATCCTGGTTTTGTTTGGGCATTTTGTGTATAATGGTATTAGAAAAATGTTCTTCATTCATTCCACAAGTTCTCATCTGATTGAAGGTATCAATTTCTTCAAAAACTAATTTCACATTGTGTACTTTACAACCAGGACATCACACCAGGGGCTGTAAAGGAGCGACTAGTCCAGAGCCCGTGAGGTCAGGGAATCTAGTTATAAGTGTGTGTTCTTCTAATGGCCATATGCTCCCATTGCCATCATGGTAAATTAGCACATCTCTTTCCTTCACTTCACATTTCTGATGTGTAACCTGCTATATTGGGTCTATTCAGTAAAGCAGGGAAAAAACAAATCAAAGTTATCCAAAGCAGCTAATCAGATTTAAAATGATCATGGTTTATATATTTTAGAGATTATTGAGATGTGTTTGTATGGGTTACTGCTCTTTGCACATTTAATTGAGCTTTTGTATTTCATTAAACCATAGCAAGACTTCCCAAGGAGCTGCTGGATTGTTGGGTCCTCTTGCCATTCTCAGTGGTAGGACCTGTCCTAACTGGACCTGACAGGCCACCGACACAACAGGAGTGAAACAAATAGCTTCATTTAGGCAGGAATAAGCCCTCTAGGGGAGGTGTTTTACTCTGCAACCCCGAGTCTGGCTCGGGGTTACCGCTCCTAGCATTGAAAATTCACCCCGGGCCTGACTCGGGAATACCGCCAGGGAGGTTAAACATTTTTGACAATGACAGTGTAAACCAATTATTAAAGGTCTATGACACTGGTTCTTTTTTTTTTTTTGGTCTTGCCACAATACCCTAAGTAGATGAGAGGGGAACGATCCTACTGACAGCGATAGTAGAAGTTATACCAATAGAAGAAAATAAGGGAATGCAATTAACAGTGTGGCCTGTCTATTAATCGTAGGCCCTATCTAACCACAGGCCAGTGGAGTAACACCTACAAAGTCTGCCGGTGGTGGGGCCCTTGCTTTCCACGTTGGAGCACTCACTTCCTAAGCAAGAGTATTGTTATTCAGGAATAGGGGAAATACTCCCAAAGTGTCATTAAAACATTTCAAAAGGCAAATATGGCCGATGTAGACCTCCTTTGGGCAGAGCTCTTCTTTTCGCTGTCCACACCCACTTTTTGCCACTTTACACGTGCCGCATTCTTCCCTTTTGACAGTTGTCCCTCTTTTTTTTTACCTTTGTCATATTAAAAAAAATTGAGGTATGTACATAGACAGGCACATTTCTTTACAGAAATATAGGGATTTTTCTTTTTTTGTGGAGAAAAGGGATCAACTTACATCAGTGTTTTACCCAAGTTGAAAAACATTCTGTCATCAACAAAGAAAACTCACACAACACTTGTATGTACTGGTTATTGTTTGCAAGGACTTATTCAGAAGATTTATTAACAACAATGTTCCTATGTTCTATAGTTTACAGTGTTGGCAATCTTGTTATGGCTACAGGAATAACCTAATCAGAGCTGGTTTCATTGCCTGTAATACTGTACTAAAGAGCTACAATTCTTCACCAAACATGAACCATATTTCACCCGGCCCCCCTCCCCCATATAACATTCCTGTTATTTTTAATATGGTGGTGAGGGTGCCTATATATTAAAGTTACAATACCCTCTGTTTGGACATAGTCTGATACCAATAACTGATGCTAGCTGACTCTGTAATTGTTGGAGAAACCTCCTCTTATTTCCTGTCCTGGTGACATCATTGTCATAACATGAAATGGGCCACAGACAGCAATAAAAATCAAATAGAGGTGCCAGCTTTCAAAGTGTCATGATAAATGTATTTTAAAGATGAAGTGAAAAGTAATATTCAAAAAATCAATATGTCCATATGTGAAGTTAAAGGGCTACGTGCTTCGTACGCGTGCACGTTCACACAGAGACGCTGCACCTGATACAACTCTTTGAGCTGCACCATGCGCATGCGCAAACCGCGGTGTAAGAATCCTGGCCTCGGCTCTGGTTCTGGCTTCCTGGCAAGAGCATTGCTGGGAAATCTTATCTGTAATCTCCGGAGATCTCAGGGAAAGGCATTTTTCTCCCCTGAGATGATGTGCATGGTCACATGTCCTAGTCACATGTGCCAGAGTTCCAAGAAGTAAAGGGAGATCTAGTAGCCTGTCCATAGTTAATATGGCCAATGTCAGAATAATGGGAAAGAAAAGAGAAATAAGGTATGCAAAGAATACAAATACTGCAATCATTATTAGTAACTGCTTGTAGATTGTCATTACTAAACATTTCTAAAGGTATCTTTGTTGTTATTTTAAAAAGAAGGGTAAAGTTCCTCTTTAAGGCAAAATTGGCTGTTGTTATCTGCATAAAGGCAGAGCACTAGTAATCACCATCTAGCAGAGCTTAATAGGCTATGCTTAATATACATGTCATAAATAGTTTAGCATAACAATTTAAAACAATATACATTTTGAGTCTGGTTTTCTCCTTTTTTTAACATGAGGTTGAACTGGCAAGAACCAGTTCATATTTCATAATTCTTCCTATGACATGGCTACATTAATAAGAATTGTTTACACAAATGCATAAGAGAATTACAATCAGGTTGATACTAGACATATCTAGGCTTTATTGTGCAGGAGGCTAATTGATCAGACTGAATGTTCTAATAGATCTATACATCCAATGTACTGTATATCATGTTTAGTTTCCTTCAACTGGTATTTACCTTTATTGAATAAGTTAGTTGTCAGACTGTAAAATAGGGTCATCGGGAAATTCTGACACATTTAGAAAAATTGACGTAGAGGGAGTGTCTGCTGAACTATCTTAAACCCCCTCTGACATTCTCTTAGCTAGACTCACACTAACAAGTAGGGATGCACCGATACCGATACTAGTATCGATATCGGTGCCGATACTGAGTATTTGGGTGAGTACTTGTACTCGCCCAAATGCTCCGATGCCTAGCCCAATACTTCCTGTATCAGGAAGCCGGGCAGCGCGTCATTACACGCTGCCAGGTTTACTGATTGGCCGGGAAGCAGCTCCCTGCTCTCTCGTCACTTGTGATGAGAGACCATGGAGCCGACTTCCCTGCCAATCAGGAACCCAGGCAGCGTGTAACGGCGAGCTGCCCGGCTTCCTGATTGGTCGTGAAGCTGGCCAATCAGGAAGCTGGGCGCCGTGTAATGACGCAGCGCCCGGCATTCTGATTGGCCGGGAAGTCAGCTCCATGCTCCCTCGTCATCTCATGCCGGCTCCATGCTCAAGGGAGCATGGAGCTGGCCTCCCGGCCAATCAGAAAGCAGGGTGTTGCGTCATTACACGGCTCCCGGCTTCTATGATTGGCCAGCAAGACGGCTCCGGCAGAGTACCGGAGGAAGGTCGTTCCTGGCTGGAGAGGCCCCTGGGGTGACAGGCTGGACATGCTGAGGTGAGAGGGGACAGACTTTCTTGTTAATCGGGAAGCCGGGTGGCGAGTCTTTACACGCTGCCCGGCTTCCCGGCTAATCACGAAGCCAGGTGGCGAGTCATTACACGCCATCTGGCTTCCTAAATGGGACTTCCGGTACTCGGTAATTGATATCGGCAAGTACCGAAAAAAATTATCGGTACTCGGTACCCTAAATACCGTTATCGGTGCATCCCTACTAACAAGTGAAACAAATAGCAAACACACTCATCATTTTTGGTAAAATTAGGTACCTCGGCTTATATTCGGGACGGCTTATACTCGAGTATATACGGTAACTAGCTTTAAAGCAAGGTGCACATGAAATGGCTTTACACAGTAGAAAGGCAAGAATTTCCCAGCCCCCTCACCAGCCAGCCTGCAAAAAACTACACTGTCTTAACTCCTAGGGTTAAAAACAGAGGTTTTAGCTGTACAGCATTTGCAAAATATGTGGAAGCCACACTGTCTCGTTTAGGCTCCTCTGTGTAGTCTGGCCCGAACTCTAATCTATGAGAGCCTCCATCTTGGAGTATTTATCACAAAGGATAAATTGGGTTCAGCTTTCCCAGGAGGTAGCCCAAACTCCTTAAAGGCACACGGACACACCAGAAGCCCAGCACATCACAATGGCAGCTGAAGCCCCCAGTGTGTCCCCACACCTAATCCAACAAGTGAAATAAATGGCAAACACACTCATCAATTCATAACTAGCTTTAAATCAAGGTGCACATGGAAGGGCTTTACACAGCACTAAAGCAAACATTTCCCAGCACACTCACCAGCCAGCCTGCAAACAACTACACTGTCTCAACTATTAGGGTTAAAAACAGAGGTTTTAGTTGCAACTAAAACCTCTGCTTTTAACCCCAGTAGTTAAGACAATGTAGTTCTTTGCAGGCTGGCTGGTGAGTGTGCTGGGAAATATTTGCTTTTAGACTCAGACTAAGGAACAGAAGGAAGAGAAAAATGCTGCCATAAATAGGCACCAGGAAATGAAAATTACGGTAAGTATTGATACAATTTTCTGTTTTCCTGATGCCTACATGACAGCATACTGATGATCAATAACAAGCTAACAGGGTGGGTTGAATGCTAAAAAAATGTATTGGGTGTAGCAACTGAGGCCCCAATAATCCTTTTTCCAAAGACTGTCTTGGGAAATTATCGACCTCCAAGATAAAATGTGTTAATTCTTACATATTTTGATTAGATGAATTAGAAAACAAGTGATAAAGGTTCTGGTTGGTTGGCTAAAGTTTTCAAGATACTTCACAATAAAGATTTATACACAGGCAAATATATTTGCCTACAAGGGAGGGAGATGTCTGATGATCATGATGCCTCGTAACTTCTCGACAAAGCACGGCAAAACAATGAAAATGGTACCACATGGAAGTGTATAAATGTATCTTCACTTTGAGACTAAATATTATTACCTAACTGTAATTAATTGTTCTTTTATTGCAAGGTACATTTTTTGATTTGATCACATCTACACATCATACAGTTACATCTGGTGGCTTGTGAAAGTTTCATTGGCTAACATTTCCAAGGAACAGTTGCGTGATATTTTCCCTCAGAAGCTAAGATGCCTCGAAACTGTGCAAACAACTCAGATAACTTCTGCTACATTTGTGGTCAGGTTACATTTGCATCTCAAGAGTGCGGTATGACGGCAGTGGTAAAAAAGGCATACCACCTACATTTTGTATGCAAAATAGGGGATCAGGACAAGAGTTGGGCCCCTGATTATTGTTGTATTACATGTGCAAGTTATCTACGTCATTGGCTAATCAAGAAGAAAAAGTCCATGCCTTTTGCAGTCCCAATGGTGAGGAGTGAACCCACCAATCATAGTAGCGACTGCTATTTTTGCATGGTTCCCCCAATTGCAAAAGGGATCTCAAGAACCGTGGACCGTGGAATATCCAAACATTTCATCCGCACTGCTTCCTTTACCCCATGGTGAGGATTTGCCTTTTCCAGATCCACCAGAATCCAACTCTCTAGACTCAGATGATGATAAAGACGATGAGCAGGATAACCAATAAATGAATGGAAAGTTATGTGATTGGTATCAATAAAAAGATACATTTATAATTATTGATGTGGCACCCTTTTCATTGCTGTATCACATTTAGCAGAAAAGTTATGGAGCATAATCGCACATCCCCCTCCTAATTTTCAATTATTTTGATGCAATTTTGACCTGAAGCTGTATCTTGGAAACTGGAGCCAATTAATACTCTGGACTTAACTTTCCATTATTAGTGACCCAATTCTGGTAAAATTTAGCTACTTTCATTTCCGAGGCTTTCTCCTTGTAGACCAGTGTAATCGGATCTGCTCTGTCCTGCTTCAGAAAGGTATGGTGAGAAGACCAACTTGCTGTCTTGCAGATTGTCTCCAGTGATACCCTGGGATGTGCCGCCCATGAAGCCACCATGGATCTCATGGAATGAGCCCACACTGTGTTAGTTGAATCACTGGGACAGAGATCTTACCAATGGGTTTACAAACACCAATAGAAAACCTTCCCTTGTACAAAACAAAACAAAACAAATGTGATTAATGTTAGGATCTGCTTTACAATTAGAGATAATTTGAACATTAGGCACACTTAGGATAACTTAATAATGGGCACTTTTTTAAGGCAACAATGTCCTATTCTAAACTTGACTGCAAAGAAAATAATGTACTGCTCTGCTCTGTCACACTGTATAAGCCTGTTGGCTCAACATATTTTGCTAAGTTGTTTTTGTAGAGATTTAATAGATTTAACTAAAATTCAGCTTGAGCCCTGTCTTGTATAAACTGGCTATATGAATACACTTATTTTACAAGTTAGGAATGGAGATATTTTGTGACAACATAATACTGTTTATAAAATCACTGAAATTCCTGAAATACTTGCGTGACATCTCATACAGATTACTCACAGCAACTTCTAGCCTTCTTTAACTCAAAGTCAATGTATATTCACAGCATTATGACTTGATTACACATTACATATTTTTGAGAGTTCATACTAATATTGAAAGAGGCACTGTGGAATTGTGTGTGTGATGATAATATAAATAAAAAAATGAGGAACTGCATGTGACTGCATGTGATGTCAGCAGAGAAGCATTCATGTTTGATGTTTGGTGGATCCAATTTGCTGGAAGGCGAAACCTTTATACATATGTCATTTTATTCACAAGGCTTTTTATTATTGTACATGGTATGAGTCTGCAAATTATGAGGGAAATGTGACTCAATGGAGAAGAGGAAATGGTTACAAAGTAAAGTTCACACGCAATAACCAATCAGAATTGTTGTTTATTTTTCATAGTGAATAAAGGGAAAAACATGATTGGTCACTATGGGCAACAATTCCACTTTTGTTCTCATCTACTCTTCACCATTATTTTATTAAACAGCCTCTAGCAGAGAATACAAGAATTTGTAAATATTTAGTAGAAACTAACTGGGACCCATTCAGACTTGCAGTGCATTACCAAGTGCACATTAATATAGGGTGATTCACCAGAACTAATGTCCCCATTAAAAGATTTCCCCTCTATTTCTGTTCTGATGACCATACAAAATTTGGGATTTTCATTCACTTTCAGTGATAATGGTCACCAGGACGAATAGAGAGGGGGGATCACCCCAACAGGGATGCCGACAGGTGCTCTAATCCCTCTTCACTGTATCCAACATGAAAAACAACCTATTTTGGCTTTAGTTGCACTTTAGCTGATTATGAATGACTCAGAGATAAAAGGGTTCACTGGATCTCGGAATACATATCTGTGGGCTTTGCCTGATGCTTCTCTAGCAATTGATTGGTTGGGATGGATGTTTGCAACAGATCACTATTGTTTATCCTGAGACTTCAGGCACCTACAGGCCTCCCTCTTTAACCCCTTCATGACTGAGGCCCTTTTTTCAATTTTTGCACCCATGTTATATTCCACATTTTAGGCCTGAAAATGACGTAAAACCCCCCAACATTATATATTTTCTGAATGCCAAGACCCTATAGAATAAAATGGTGGTAGTTGAAAATTTTTATGTTGCGCAATATTAGCGCAACTCCTTATTAACCAGTTGACATCCGCGGTGTTAAACCCCCTTCCCATCCAGGCCATTTTTCAGTATTCAGCGCTGCGGTACTTTGACTGACATTTATTCCGTCATGCAGCGCTGTACTGAAATGAATTTTATACCCTTTTTTGGGGACAGATAGAGCTTTCTTTTGGTGGTATTTATTCACCACTGGGGGTTTTATTTTTTTACTATATTAAGGAAAAATTACCGAAATTTAAAAAAAAAAACAGTTTCCCCTATATTAAATGATAAAACATTTATTATTACCCAATTTTTTGGTAAAATATAAAAGATGGGGTCACGTCGGGTAAAAAGACACTAAACATGTCAAGCCTTAAAATTGCGTGC
>NW_017308496.1:0-695 GCF_000935625.1 Nanorana parkeri | reverse complement strand
CCCTTCTTCGGGACGCAGAAGCGATCTGGCGACAGGTAAGTCGCCAGGATCGCTTCTGTTGTAAAGCCGACAGTCGGCTCTACAAGTTTAAACAGAGTCCCGGCGGCAAAAGTCGCCGGGAGTCTGTTTAAACAGCCCCGATGCTGGCGACGTACACTGTACGTCGTCAGTCACGAAGGGGTTAAAAGGATGAAAGCTTTTAAAGCGGGAGACTCACAAATACAGTAGTGCTGGACAGGCTACAATTTTTTGTGCTTTTTGTTTTGTTTTTTTGTGTGTGAGGAGCTGCTTAAGTTGTTTGAATGCTATAGATGCTGTGATTGTCCCTTTTAATGTTCAAAACACAATAAAGATTGTTTAAAGTTAAAATTCAGTGTAAATTCTTGCTACCTAAAAAAAGACACCTATTAGAGTCTATCTACCACAACAGACAGGGGAAACAAGGCTGGTAATCACATTACCATTACACACTTTCATCTGCTATAATACTTATTTTAGTTTCATCTAGTACCCATAATACGGTATGTTCCTGATATTACATTTGACTTGGAAAGAAAACATACTAATAATGTTTGTTTTTGCCTCCATTTGCACAAAGTGAAAGTACATGCAGTTTTGCAGAACAAATGGGTCTGCAAATGTTTTATAAATACCGTATTCTGACTCCGATCGTTGTGATAGCAAAATATATCCCT
>NW_017308495.1:190476-190923 GCF_000935625.1 Nanorana parkeri | reverse complement strand
TGTTTTGCTGTATTTCTTGCGCAATACCCCTACAGGTATCCTTAATGCTTTTTTTAGGCAGATGCATGTTCTCTTCTCCACCTTTGTATGGAACTCCAGGACTCCACGGGTGAGGCTTAGCCTTCTCCAGGAGCCATGGACCCAGGGGGGCCTAGCTCTGCCTAACCTTAAAAAGTATTACCAGGCGGGGCAGATGGTGGTAGCTCATCGTTGGCTGACTGCGGATGAGGGGGATGCTGCGGTGGTAACGGAGGCGGCGTTGATGGGGTCCTACGCCGCCCTCTCGGGATTGGTCTATAGGGGGGCGGGGGCGCCCTACCCCCTGACGGCCCCTATGAAAACGACACTTAGCGCCTGGACTGATGTATGTAGGTCCCTCTACCCCGGCACTACAAACATGTCACCACACGCCCCTCTGTGGAATAATCCAGCATTGAGCCATTTTAT
>NW_017308495.1:155350-189171 GCF_000935625.1 Nanorana parkeri | reverse complement strand
TATAATCGATTATGTCGATTAGTTGTTGCAGCCCTAAATGGCAGCATCCCATGTTTCTTTCATGACAAGTGTACTTTAAGTTGTCACACATTAGGAGGAATGTTATAATGTATTTGCATGGAAAAATTTAATAAACAGAATTTTTCAAAAAAAAAAAAAAAGTTGTCACACATGCTGTTGGCCTATGATATTGTGCTGCATTTCATATAGGGCTGCAAACCACAAAGAGAGACATAAGAATGATCATAAAAACAAAGACTTGCAAGTCATACGGTAGTATAATCATTAAAGGACAACTCCAGAAATGATCTTTTATGAATGCTTACTTTGGTCTAGCTTGGCTCAATGCAATTATCCACATCTGGTCTCCGGATGGCTACTGGGGCTGCTTAAAAAATCCCTATTAGTCAGCGCTACATACAGTCAACACTACTCTCTTCTGAATACAGGGAGTTGCTCGCTGGGCATCACCGCTATTCAGAGAACACCTTGAGGGCCTGTTCACACGACGTCCGTTTTCTGTGCTGACCTGATCCACTAAAAATGTATCCCTATGTGTTGTATGGGCTACAGTTCTCACGTGCACAGTCCGTTCAGGTTACGACAGAAAAAATACTGCATGTCACATTTTGTCAGGACACGGTCCGGAAACGCAAAACGCGTAAAAAACGCACTGCATTGCAGTAAACATACTGAGAGCCCCACTCCAGCAATAAAATAAATATTTTTTTTTTTTTTAACTGGAACGCATCAAAAACACGGCAAAACCACATAGCACTGCGTCTGCAGATCCGCACCTGATCCGGACATGATCAGGCCCTGAGGGAAATGTATCCATACTGGAGCAGACAAAATCTGGAGCAGCTGTGCATGGCAACCAATCAGCTTCTCTCCTTTTATTTTTCAAATCTTAACTGAACAAACTGAAGAGAGAAGCTGATTGGTTGCCCTGGGCAACTACTTAAGATTTTGTCTGCTCCATTTTTGATCAATTCCCCTCCTTATATTTTTGTTCAGTGTATACAAGGTGTTCTATAATTGGACAAGATGTAGATGTCATTATATTCCCCACCTCATCCAGTCCAATTATGAACTGCTATAGTACGTTTTTTGTGCAATTTGATAATGACCCATTTAGTTAGAACCTGTGGTTTACTATCCTTTTAAATACTTGGTTGGATCATTTCTGGTGCAAACTAATCAGTAAATGTTTGATTTTTACCCATCTGCCCGGGGAGCTTCAAGAAAAGGCTCCTTAAATTTGGTTAAATAGTCTTTTTTTTTTTCTTTTTTTTCCAGTTTTGGATAGAGTAAAGGGGGTTATAACCCCTATCAGTTTTTTTAGGGGCATCTGTGTCCCTTTGGGGAGATATCCCTTCACTTCCTGTCCAACAGCTACAACAGGACATAAGAGAAAATCCCTTGTGGTCACCAGTGTCACCAGAACTAGTGTCCCCATTGGAAGATTTCCAATCTGTTTCTGTTTTGGTGACAACCCAAAACTGGGGATATTCCTTTACTTGCCGTGATAAGGGTCACCAGGACAAGTAGGGTGGATCTCCCTAATGGGGACACAGCAATAAAAACCCCACAGATGCTCTAATCCCTCTCCACTCTAATCAAAAGTGCAACAAATTTTTACACAAAAAAAACATTCTAAAATTGGTGACATTGTGAATGCCATTATAGTGGGCACCCACATAAAGCACACCCTTTCCATAGAAAGTGGTAGAAAAAGCTGCAGGATGTGCCGGCTTTGTTCATACAGGACTAGTGGTGGTCAGAATCTTGGCTGGACTCGTTATTCAGGGTCAGCCAGTCAGTACAGTTTATTTAGTGGAAATGGTTAGATACTCCTACCCACAAAATGAAACAGTCTGGTGACATATTCCATCAATACTCTACCTACTAGACTTTATCTTGTGATGATGCTCAAATCTATTTTCCAAAGCGTGCTTGCTATAGTCTAAGAGCAAATGCCATTCGATCTGCTCTGCATGCTAAGGTTCCCTGGCGTCTACTCTAGAGTAAACAATGGCACATTACAACTAACTTATTCTAATGGATTGGAAGCAGGAAGGTTGGTAACCTTGGGAGGAGGTCACACGGATCCTGGAATTCTTCTTTAATGCTGCCATGAATAGATAAGATTACCCACTGGGTGGTGAAGCCAGGATTATTACACACTGACATTTTTTTCTATCTGTGACTGTTTCTCTGCAAGTGCTACACTGAAATCCTAAACCAAGTAACTATAACCCCAGCCAATAGACGTTCTTCCTCTTGGTTTATGTAGTATAGTTGTTGACATTTTAGTTAATTTGTCTCTTCTGGCAGGATTCAACTTGTAGAAGTCTTTAGCTCCTAAAAGTGACGTGTGTTTATACATTTAGAGACAATACCCTCCTTTTCCTCTTTTAGGTCTATGAAAATATGCATCAGTTTGACACTGCTTTGGAATTAATGAATTGGAAATACGGGTAAAATTGCTGCCGATCTTTGAGGGTACACCTGGCTCCTGACATCACAAAGGTAAATTCCCTTGGGCCATTTTTCTTTGCTTAATATTTGTATATGCAGTAGGATTGTACGTGTGATCCTTGATTGAAAGACTTAAAGGAGAACTATGGGGTTAGGGCTTTTCCCCATAGTTCTCCTAAGGGTAACAGGAGGACACAAACTAGTGTCCTCCCGTCACCCTAAGCTGAGACGCCGCAGCTGAAACGGATCCCGACAATTTTGTCTGGACGCGCCCAGCTGCGTGAGTGACAGCTGGCTCTGCCTATCTAGAGGCAGAACCAGCTGTACCCGCCCCCTCCCCTGTCCGTTCCGCCAGTCAGCGCTGGAGGATCGGAGCGGGGAGGGGGGAATCCAGTCCCTCCAATGTCACGGCTCCCTGCCGTGACAGAATCAAGAAGTGAGCGAACGCCGGTATGTGTTCGCTCACCTCCCGATCTACTGAGCCGGCCTGTGACAGTCTCATTGTCACAGGTCGGCTAGAACTATGAGGATGAGTGAAAAGCACTCACCTCATAGTTCTCCTTTTTAAGATGTTATTTTGGTAAAGTATTGGTAAGGAGACCATTTATAGATGTGGCATCATAGTGCAAAGTGCTATATACAAAAAGGGTAATATTGGCTTTAATGTTCTACCATCTACTAGAAAATGGTAAGTAAAGGTGGTCATATGCTGTGTTAATTTAATTTTGGTTCTTGATGAACCGGCTGAAATTCACACCATGAGTGCCCCTCTTGGCATCCTTCTGTCCGGCATACATTCAATCAGAAAATAGCAGGAGTTGGATGGAAAATTTTAATGGGTGAACAATCGGCTGCTGTCACTGTTTCGGTATTCTGACAGCAGCACTTCTGCCGCTGTAAAAAAATACAAAGGACACAGTGGGAGATTTTGTCCATCCACACTGTTGTGCGTAACATGGAGGAATCTGTTCTATTTTTATGAATGGATGGCCAATGCTGCCAACTAACAACTCCTCCTCCCTCCCCTTTCCTCTTCCCTCTTCCACATTCCTTCCTTTTTCCTCTTCCACCTCCTTCCTTCCTCTTTCTCCTCTTTCCTACTACTCCTCTTTCCTCCTCCTTCCTCTTCCTCCTTCCTTTTTCCTCTTCCACCTCCTTCCTTCCTCTTTCTCCTCTTTCCTCCTCTTTCCTACTACTCCTCTTTCCTCCTCCTTCCTCTTCCTCCTCCTTCCCTTTTCCTCTTTTCCTCTTCCTCCTTTTTTCCTCCTCTTTCCTCTTTTTTTTTTTTTCCTCCTCTTTCCTCTTCCTCCTTGTGATATATCAATCAAAACTGAATTTAATATTTTCCGTTGTTGCTGCGCATGTATAAAAGGTACACATTTATACATTATTAAATCCAAGCAGTGTTAAGTGTCTAAATTCCACTTGGTATCAGCCTCTTGCAGTCCCTATACAGCAGGCCTGGAGTGTGAGAGGAAGAAGCAGCAGTTCATATGCAGATAGCAAGAGAATGCAGAGAGATGAGCTCATCACTGTGCTGCTTCTCATTTCACTGTCCAATCAGAGGCTTGGTTGGTCCAGTTAGACTTTGGCTCAGAGGAAGTGGGCTGAATGGTCATCAGACTGAGGACATCTAGTGGCAGACTAAAAATGTGGGGAACATCTCTAGATTAAATGTGAATATTGCAGCAACAGCTGGTTTTTCTTTTTAGTAGGCCGTTAATTTTTTGTCTTGTTGTTTTGGGCTCAAGTTCTGCTTTAAGTAATATGGACATAATTGGTAAATGTAAAACTGCTCTTTGACTAACTATGAAATCCTCCAAGTTCTGTGCTAGAATAAAAAATGTAATAGATTGTGGGAACCTGTTCCTTTTCTTAGGTATGAGCACTTGTTTATCTTTTTTTTTATAAATGCTCATTCCTACCCTTTTCTACATGCTGCAGACATGCAGGCACAGGGGCAAAAGTGAAGAAGAAAAAAAGTTTTTGTTCATAACTAAATCGATTCTTCATTTCATATATTCAGTGCAGTATCAATGGAAAATAAGGCATTTACCTGTATGTAGGTGGCCTTCAGGTTTTCTTGCAGACAAATCTAAATAACACAAGCGTGGGACAGATCATGGATAATAGACTGAAAATGCCTTTCGCAGTGCTTAGGTAATGGTGTGTGCAGCCCTGCAGCTCTTAAACAGATATTTAAATGTGAAACCAAGTTCAGTATAATGCACAAAGAATCATTTATCACCACGGTTCCAGCAGAAAGATAGTCTAAACATCCAGGTGGATCACATAGATTTTCAAGGGAATGCTTCATTTGCAGCTTCTATTAAGGTTGGGGACAGTTTGTTTTACAAGTCATGACTGATGTCTGTGCAGCTGAATATCAGTTTTATCTAACATGTAGTGATGTAGTGCTCAGAAAGCTTTATTTAAATGGAGCATATCCGTGGTCAACTTGTCCTTTTTATTTGTTGCTTTTTCCACAGCTGGATTTTTTTTATGAAGCTACAGAATAAAGAATTAAAGTAGATCTGAAGCCAAAACATTTGTATTTTTTAGTTTGGGGTAGAGTAAGGGTGAATAGAACCCCTGTGAGTTGTTTTTTTTTTGCCATGTGTCCCATTGGGGAGATTTCTCTTCACTTCCTGTCCAATTGCCATGACAGGAAGTGGAAGGCAATCCCTCAAAAGTGAAGGAAAACCCTGGTGGTCAGCAGGGGCACCAGAACTAGTGATCCCATTGGAATGTTTCCCATCTATTCATGTTTTTGAGGAAAACATATACTTTGGTATTTCATTTTATTTTCACTCTCAGTGATAAAGGTCACCAGGACCTGTAGAGAGGGTGAATCTTCCTAATGGGGTGGGAGGGGGCATGTTGGTGCCATTTCATGTCAATTGCACCGCAGACCCCCCCTTCAGTGCGATTGACGCCACCGGAACGCGAGGTACAGTGCCCTCCGTTCCAGTGCAGTGCGATCTGAAAGAATGCATGCAGCATTCTTTCAGATCGCACTGCAATGGAGGGCACTCCTGTACCTCACGTTCCGGTGCGGTCAATCGCACTGCAGGCGGGTGTGTCTGCGGTGCCATTGACATGAATGGCACGGGCACTCCCCTCCTGCCACAGAATGCAGCCTGGCTTCATGTATGGGTCCTGTGTGTTCCGGGTGCCAACTGCACGGGAACGCACTGCATATGGTGAGAATGGGCCCTAAGTCTTTATGCTCAAATTCTGAGCTTGCTATCGAATGTATCCTTGTTGCAGTCACTAGACAGAGATGTCAAATGTCAGAACATGAAGATCTCCAGCTACAGAACTGTTAGAGCCCATTGAGCCCCCTCCTAAAGCGGCACCCGGGGCTCATGCCCCCTTCAATCCTCTCCCCAGCTTTGGCCCTGAGCTCAACAGCACATATGAAATGGTCAACATGTCAAGAACATGGCTGGTAACCATGAGATAAATCATAAAACAAAGTTCAGGAATATTTCTTTATCCCATTGTTTTGCAAATCCACTCAACTGCCGCCCGCCACGTCCCTCACCTTGTTGTGTCACTGCCGCATCACCAGCCGTCCCATTAAAGTGAATGGGACTGTGGGTGAGTCAACAGCGGGTCAGAGGAGGAGCCGCTACGGTACAGAGATGACAGTTGCTCTTTAAAAATTATGATTTAAATCAAGCCTTTTTACTAGTGATTTAAATCAAATCCACCCTGCTCACAAGGTAATCTTAGCGTCTATTTGAATTGCTATGACACAGGCCATTTGAGGGCTTGGAATTTCGGTTGAGAGCTGAAATACGCACACTGGGAACTTTGACAGTTGGTGTGCCTTAAAAGTAACTGTTTTGGGACATTAAACTGGTGGGTAAAGATCCTTTAAGTCAACTAAACCGATTTCAGGTTCAATACCAAAAGTGTGTAAAGTTTTCTTTACGAAGCAGCCACAGCCTGATTAGGAACAGGGCTGGGGGCATGAAAACATGCAAATGATAACATACGCGTGGATTCTGCGCGTTTGTGGCTACTCTTATGGGTGGAATGCGTAGAAACAGCATGAATTCGAATGTACTAGGTTTTGAGATAAGCGTTTCTGCGCGTACGAATACGCACAGAAAACGCTGATGTTTGAACAGAGCCTCACCGATAGTCAAAGTCTGGTTTGGCTGTGGATGTCTGCAGAGATGCTCCTGCTTCTACAAAGGGTGCAAGGGTCCTTCTCTACAGGCATGATGGCAGGGGAAAGGCTTTTCTACTCAGGATGTGGCTGCTGTAAGACTTTGAGCATCTTTTGATTTTAAACGGCTGGAATATGTTTAGCTGATTTAAACTGAATAATAACATGTAAAAGCATATTTCTAATTCCTCTCAAACTGATGTATAATAGCGTCACTCACAAATGTGTTATTACTTGTTTGCTTACCCCATACACTTGCACCATTATGAGTAGCAATGCTATTTACTGGGAAAATCTGGTTGGGTATTCGTCAGGTTTATTAAGTTTTGTTTTTTTTAAATCTCACATTTACAAACTGGACTTTAAAAGTATTTTCTTCCTGCATCCTGTATTACATATTGGGGCTTGTGTAAGTGATCTGAAGTGTTAAATAAAATCACACAATTCCTGTTCCCCCTCCATCTATTTCTATACTTATCCTCCCAGCCTGGAGTTTCTATTGCAGCGGAGCCCCACAAGGTAATCTTTGGGCACCCCACCATCACCGTGGCTGAAATGAGCCACTTTTCTTTCCTTGCTGTGTGTATGGAAAATGAAAAGCTTCTTTGTGCACTGTGTTTTCATGTAACTCCTGGAAGCAAGAAGAGTGCTGAAAGACTTGGCACATTGTGGTACCAAATACTGGCTCTTGTAATAAGTAATAGGTCTATGTTATTGCAAATACAAGAATGTAACTGTAAAGTGTAATATTAGAAATAAAATCTTGGACAATAGCGTAACGAGAAGACTGTTCACTAATGCCAAACTGTCCAGTAGGAGTTTTAAAGAAGACCAGTCACACATTACAAGTGTGTATAGTAAGATGTGAGTTAGTGAGGCAACCTGATGTTAAACTGTGCGAGACAAGTCTCTTGATTTGTGAAAGATAAAGGACTAGTAGTAGTTACTTTACAGGTCTGCAGTCTAGGCCCACTTTTCTATTCATTGCACATTGTGGAATATCTCTCCCTTTTTCTAGACCCTGCCCTTTTGATGCAATTAATGTAATTGAATAACCAGAAACAGGAGTTGGTGGGATAGTACATCAATACACTGATCAACCATAACATTATGACTACCAGCCTAATATTGAGTAGGTCCCCTTTTGCCCACCAAAACTGCCTTGACCCATTGAGCCATGGACTAGACCCCTAAATGTATAATGTGGTATCTGGCACCAATCTGTCAGTAGCAGATCCTTTAAGTTCTGTAAGTTGTGAGGTGGGGCCTCCATGCATTGGACTTGTTTTTCCAGCACATCCCGCAGATGCGCCTTTGGTTTGAGATTTGGAGGCCAAGTGGACACCTGAAACTTATTGTTGTGTTCCCTTAAACCAGGGGCGCCCACTATTTTTCGTCTGGAGATCTACTTTTCAAATGACGAGCTCACTTGAGATCTACCAACGAAAAAACACCTGCATTCAGGGGCGGGAGGGGGCGTGGCGGTGCATTGAAGTCAATGGCACCGCAGGCAGGCCCCTCACCCACAGTGCGATCGCCTGCATTAGTGCCTGTGTTCCAGTCCAGTGCGATCCGCAAAAATGCTGCGAGCACTATTTTTGCAGATCGCACTGGACCGGAATGCAGGCAGTAATGTGCCTGCGTTCCCAGTGCGGGCGATCGCAATGTGGGCGATGCCATTGACTTCAATACAGCTTAACACCCCCTTCCGCAAAGCAGGGAGTTGGCAGGCTTACATTCCAGTGCGCCCTACATGTCCCGGCGTCCTCCCGTGGTGCTCGTGTGGCCGACGTTGCACATGGGGTGTCCTGCACCTTTACATCTGCAGCGTCTGACACATTCAGCCGGCAGCCGCAAGAGCACCACGGGAGCATAGCCGTAGCCAGCTCCTTTTGCGCCTGAGGCAAGAAAAAAAACGTTTTTTTTATTTTTATTTTCATTTTTTTTTTTACATTTTCGTAATTTTTTTACAATTTTTTTTTTTTACTCTTGGGGTGGCTTCGGGGAAATATTAGGGGTCTATGATATTTCCCTTTTTTAAAATAGAAAAAGAAATTGAGGACACATAGTCCTGCCAACCACATGATGTAAAAAAAAAAAAGTGATTCACCAGACCAGGGCACTGTCTTCCATTGCTCTATGATCCAGTTCTGATATTAACGTGCCCATTGTAGACGCTTTTGGTAGTGGACACAGGTCAGCATTGGGAATCCCTGACCAGTCTGCGGCTTTGCAGTCCCATACGCAACAAACTGCGATGCACTGAGTGTTCAGACACCTTTTTTTCGTAACTGACATTAACTTTTTCAGCAATTTGAGCTATAAGTAGCTCTTCTATGGAATAGGACTACACAGGCCAGACTTCGTTCCCTATGTGCATCAGTAAACCTTGGCTATCCATGACCCTGTCGCTGGTTCACTGGTTTTTCTTCCTTGTACTACTTTGGGTAGGTCCTGACCACTGCAGACCGGGAACAAGAGCTGCAGTTTTGGAGTTGCTTTCACCCAGTCTTCTAGCCATCACAATTTTACCCTTGACGAAGTAGCATAACAAGGACTGGACATTGCCTTATTACAGGGGCAAGCAGATTTATGGGCTTACTTTACATATATTTTTCATCCCCATACTATAGGGCTTATTTATAAGGTAGCGAATGCAACATTCACCGAATATTTACTGCCGGTGAACAAGTCACTGTAACTTATAACACATGCAGCAGAAGATATGCCTGCAGTGAATGATTGGTGAATGTCACATTCTCTGCTTTATAAGTATACCCCATGTGTTTTGGACAGGATTGTGCCACTCATATTTCCATTAATAAGCTGTTCGCAATGATCAACACATTTCATTAAAATTAATCACAATGCCGGCAGGGGCACCCACGGCTCAAATTTCACAAATTCATCAGGCATTACCTGAAATTTGACCTATGTATGGCTGGCTTAAAGGATAAGTGCACTTTAAAACACAGATCGTTTCAGGAAAACAGGAAATGAGAGGAAATATCTCCAACCTGACAGCTGGAATACCTTTCCTTTGACAACTGTAAAATCTTGCATTTCCCATCACTTTATCACTTTTACCATAACTTAACAGGGAGGGTTAGCACCTCCGTACTTTATCCAGAACTAAAAATAAGGTTTTGGCTTTATATAAACTTAAAGGGCTCATTCACGCCAGCAGACGCACCATAAGGTACATTTAACATGCGTGTCTTGGCTTCTTTGTGCGCGTGCTCTTCAATGCATTGTAAAAACGTATCGCAGTGCTTGCTTTTTCCTTTTAAACTTTAACTTTTATAATTCACTCTCTACATGACAGCTTGCTGCAATGCGTTATAGGATATCAGAGTGCACTGCGCACATACATGTCTTCATTTTTTGCTGCTGTGCACGTTTTTGTTAACTGAATAGAACACAAATTGCCTCGTCTGTGCATCTGGAAGCTGCCCAACGCATCCCAACAAGGCTGGTGTGAATGAGCCCCAACAGTTTCTATTTTTATAGACTGCTTGAGTAACCTATTTGCCCCACACCACTTTTGTTTTGTTTTTAAACAGACACCTAGGTTTATTTTCCCAAATTATAGCTGAAATTTTCAGTTGGTAACTATTACTTTAGCATAGTGAATTAAGCAAAATACATTCCCATTAAGCATCATCCATAATACTTGGCACTGTCATATGTATCAAAATACATTTTTGTTTTATGTTTGGTTTTTTTACTTTTCTACCGTGTGTTTTGTTGTTAAACAGCATCGTATTCCGACATTAAAGATCATCCCCATGTAGAAGTGTATAAAGCTGGTTTCTGCTGGCTTTGAAATAGTTACACATGGTTTTTCAGGCTCCAGTTTTTTTTTTGGTTTTTTTAATCCTTTTGGCTGCTTTTGTTGTCCTTAAAGTATCAGTTTTAGTAGATTGTCAACAGGAAGTAACATCCAATCTGGCAACGGGGGCACCACTCAGGTAGTTTTACTAGTCTGCCATCTGTAGTTGACATTTTTAAAGCGGAGTCCCCCAGTACAGGCTTAAAATAATAGGCTTGCGTTATGTGATGGTCTGTCGTCGCCTGCTAAGTGTTATAATTTCTCAAAGGCTACAAACTGGATGAAATGATTTGTGGGGAAATAATACCAAAGGAGGAGGGGAGAGTTTACCATGTATAAGTCTGAGAAAAGGGATGTTGCTTGTGTTTGCCTGGTTTAAGGGAGGATGGTATTCTTATGCTAATCCAGTCCTTGGATAAGGAGCAAAGCAGCCCCCTGCACACAATGGAAGTGGAGCCAGGATGTCTGGCCTGTAGTTGAGCGCGCCTTGAAAAGCATGTCAGACAGGGCGCCTGAGGCAGCCTTTGGGGGCAGGAGCTCAAGGAAGAGGAGGGTCCTTGCTTCCCTGATTCTTTATTGTGCTGGCACAAGGCCAGTAGAGAAGACTGCAGATGGTAATTCAAGAAATGCAGCACTGTTTCTGCTTTTCAGCTGGCTTTAGTTTTCTGTGTGTAACCCTTTCTTGAAGGGAAGTATTCACATTCTTGTTGAAGGAAAAATACAGTAACAAGGAGATGGGTGCTATGCTTTTATTTTTAGAATTGCCTAGCTTTTAAAAGTTTGGGATTAGGCCCAACGTAAACTAAAAAAGGATACATATTTTATTTGCAATGTGAAAAAGTATATCAATATATATTCAATCATGTAGCAGCAAATAACTGCATTCTATAATTGGTATCAGAGATTGGGATACTGAGAATGCAGTTGTTTGAAGAGCATATTTAAGCATAGCACTCTTTCTGTGTTTAGTGTCTTTTTTATGGCTTTTACCACAGGATAAAGGTCGTTTGCTTGTTTGCGGTTGTATGGAGCATGCAGAGTTGTGTATGCTGCAGCATTGACATATGAATGCAACATATTCCAGTAAACTATTGTTATGGTAGAAAAAGGTTAAAAAGAATCACAGAATCTATACACATGAGTTTTTTTTGGCAGGACAACATGAATTAACAAGAGGAACGCCAGGTAGATGGCTAAATAGGGCCACAGCTACAGATCATGTGGGCCCCATAGCACCTCCCAGCAGCCCCTCTCTGTGTCATCTGGCAGTGCCAGCTGTGAAAATACTTTAAAGTAGTATTTTAATTCTCAAACATTTTCCTATAATGAATCCAGAAGAAGTATATATTGCCCAGCAACTCTCTCAGCTTGGCTTCCATGATCTCCCTGTCTATTACAAGATCACAAGGGACAGCCCAATTTCCTGTAGCTGCCCATCTAATAACTTAAAGTGGGGAGAAAAGAGGAGAGAAGTGGGCTGCCTTGCTGTGCCTGTCTTACTAGCACACATAAGGGTGGATCCATAGAACCCTGCAAGGGAAAGGAACCACCCTAAGACCCCATTCCGGGCCAATATACACCAGCCACTGCACTAAACGCACAGCAGCTGGGGTGCATTGCCCGACCGTGCTGATGTGCCAATTGCAGCACATCACACTTTTTTTGTTTTGTTGGTAGAACTTTATTGAAATGTCACAAATTACATTGTATTCAGTTCAACAGGCACATTGGGGTGCAAGACTGTACTGCATGGCATCTTGCTGCACTGAATATAAGTACAACATGCCGATGTGAATGCAGTGTTGTGAACCGATCCTGGACGTGAAAAGACAAATTGTCTTGTGTTGGGGCTGCTCTGGAAACAACATCCGGGGCAGCCCCAATGCACATGCTGTGAATCAGCCCTCTGAGCAGAGAGGAAACACAAGCAGCATTTGTGCGCGTTTGTTTTCTATGCATCTCCATTGATTTCAGTGGGGTCCTGAATGCGCAACAAATGGCAAAAATAAGTGTATGTAGCCAAATTTGTGATCTGTTCCACGTTTTTTTTCCTCCCCGTTTGTGCGTGTTTTAACTCCTACAGACACAGAGTAAAAACAAGTGTTTGCCCAATCATGTTTGTGGTGCCATTTTCTGGTAGTGGCAAAGCAAGAGCGTTTTGCGGGGGTTATTTTTATTGTGTTTTACAAACGTGCACTTTTTCGTGCATTTGACACTCATGCATGAAACACTTAGGTGTGAACTATCTCCAGGCCAAATGTTGATGCCTTTCTGCATTTTTAAAATGTATTTTTGTTACGTTTTTGATGCGTTCTGGTTCGTTTTTTGCATGGGTTTTTAGAGCATTCCAGTTGGTTTACTAGCGTTTTTGTGCATTCTAGTGCAAAAAAAATGCAGCATGCTGTACTTTTTCTAAAAGGTCCGGAATTGAACACAATGGTGTGACCTGGCCTCATTTAAAACCATTGGAATTTCTATGTATGCATTTTTGGTGCAGAAAAAAAAGTTCTGGTCCGGAGATGGTGTGAACAGGTCCTGAAACCAGTGTATCAGGCCCGAGCTCGGATGAGGATGAGCTGATTTTGCAGGAAACGAAAATGAACATTCAGAAACAGCATCCATTGTAAATGACTCGGCTTGTTCACTTCAGCCACAGTTAACCACACGGCTGCTGGTGTGTGTGTGTGTCCGGACAGTGCAGATGCGCTCAACCAAACCGCATTGCGTGTTTTTTTTTTTCTTTGCAGGACTTTATTGAAATATCACAAAGGACATTTAATTCAGTTCTATGGGCTCATCATCCGATGCATGCTGTACTTTTTTTAAGCGCACAGCACCGAAACGCAGTGGTGTGAACTGGGCCCCATCCATGACGAGGCAATTTGCCTTGTCTTGCATTTGGGCTACGCTGGAAAAAACAGCCAGCACAGCCGAGCGCAGATGGGTGTGAATGACCCCTTAGTCAGCATTGGAAATAGCGTTTGGCTTTAATATCACTTTAATCTTAAAATGCAGCTGTTAGCAAGACTTTTTATTTTTTACTTTTTAGATGGAGTGGAGAGGGATTAGAACACCTGTCAAGTTTTTATTGCGGTCTATGTCCCTGTAAAGGTACAAAAACGTACGATCTGCCTATCTTGGACAGGCAGATCGCACTCTCGATCATCGCAAGCCCGCCCTCCTGAGGGGCGGGCTTCCGATGACCGCAATGCTGAACGGGCAGTGTGCGCGTGCGCACACCGGCCCGTTCAGCATTTATCTTCCGAGCACCGTTCTAACCAGCCGAGAAGCGTACGATTCCCGGCTGGTTTTCGAACATGCTGGTTCGACAGACGTGCGACCGTACAGTAGAAACGGTCGCACGTCTCCGTTCACACTGCTCGATTATCGTACGAAAACCCGATCGCATACGATTATCGTACGATAATCGTGCAGTGTATGGACACCTTTAGGGAGATCTTACCCTTCTATTCGTCTAGGTGAGTGCTATCTTTAAAAGTGAAATAACATCTTAAAAAGATGGGAAATCTTTTAATGGAGAGGCTAGTTCTGAGCGAACTGAGCTTTGGATCAAGGGAGGACGCTAGTTTATGGGGCCCTTACGAGAACTATAGGGAAAAACACTTACCCCATAGTTCTCTTTTGATGGCGTAGTTGGAAGGATGTTCCCCACTAGCTATTGTATTCAGACAAATGGAGCCCTCTGCTGTCAGAATACCAGAAGAGTGACTGCAGCCGATTGGCTGCAGTCACTGTACAGCCAACAATTTCCTGCCCATCTCCTTGATTTCTCAGTCAAATTTTGTTGAGCAGTTGGTGCTGGCAGGGCCACCCACAGTTAGAATTTTGCCTGATTCCTTTGAATTCTGTATGGCCAGTGTATGGACAGCGGTAGGCCAACACCTAGAACGGGTGTGATTGATTAGAAAACCTGTCGTAAACATTGTTGTTCCCCTGCTGATAAATCTCCACCAGCTCCCACTCCCCCAAGCTCAATTTAGATTACAAGTTAATAGAGTGCTCTGTTTAAATGATATGCCTTTGAGGGGAAGGGGGGAGGATCAGATTGTGTGAGAGATCGATTGCTGTATTGTATCCCCTTATCTGTGATTTCCATATGGATGGAACTGCTCTTTGTGTTACTAAGTTGGCTTGCACTGCATTACATTTGCTGAGGACTAACGCTGGCCAGAATTTGTCTATCCATGCTGCTGCATGGAGGAATCCATGATGTATTTTGTTTCGCTCAGCCTGCAGGTCGAAAGGGAAAACATATAACCGTGTATGGCCAGCTTTAGGGCAGTTGTATGGATGGAAGTGTGATGTCTTCAGTAATCCATCAACATTAAGTGTAATGGCAGGTTAACATTTTGGGACGCAGTTTTTACCAAAGCCTACATTTCTTTTCAATCTAATGATCAACTTTGTTGATCACATTGGCTGCGTGTGTACCGAGCTTTACCTGTTGTTGCAGTAATGTGATGGCTGCCACTAGCACATCCTGCCTTGGGGCATTCAATCTCAAGTGTAAACAAAGACACCGTTTGCTGTGTTTATGGTGTTTGGACAAGGAAGGATGTTGTCATGTTTCTGAAATGAATGCATGACATACACAAAAAGGAAGCTAACTGAATGTTTTGTATCTAGACCACCATGGAATTTCCTTACAAGTGAAGCAATTGTTGAACAGGAATGAGTTTAGCATATTACAGATGATGACAAAGAAAAGTTTTCATGGCTATTATTACAGCTTTGTCGTATTTCAGGATCAGGCATGAAATGTTTCCAGAACCCCCACCACTATGTGCCTAGCTTTCACCCCTGATGGGAGCACCACCACATTTTACTAAGGCCTTGTTTACACCAAATGCAGACCAGATCTGCATGAGTTTCTGCACACACAGTGCAGTGGGTTTTGATGCGTTCTGGGCCGTTTTTGGTAGGAAAATTTTTTTTGTTTATAATGGGTGTTTTTAGTGCAATCCAGAGCAGGTAAAAATAGGGCTTGTCAAGAATCCATAACAGTATGTATTTATAGCCATATAGTTTTGGATAGATTGGGCGAGGATAAGAGCCCTTTGTCAGCTTTTACTGCTGGTCAGGGCTCAGTTAGTTGGCTGCAAGCACTGATCTCCTGACAATATTCCAGCATTGTCACTTGAACAAAGAGCCACCTATGTGTGTGGCTTGTTTAAATGTTTAGGGCCTGGCCGTGCTTTCCAGCAGATTTGCTCAGATTACAAGATTAGCTGATTAGAATTAAAAATCCTTTGGCAGTGAAAAGGTGGATTTAAAAAGTCTACACACACCCCTGTAAAAATTCCAGGTTTTCATATTTTTTTCCCCCCAATATATATCAGTACAGCTAGCACTCGGCTTGTGCCGTTTCAAAATGGTGCCCTTTTGGGGTCGGTCACATGATTAAAATAACACCGTCACCACAGGGAAACGCTAGACAACTGCAAGTGGCTGAATACAACAGTATGTACAGTACTGTGCAGAGTCTCTGGCAGCAAGATCTGGGCACAGGTGGAGGATCACGGCTCAATGAAAAAACTGTGGACACCTCCACAGGCACGCAGAGGGACACTTGGAGATATGGTGGTGCACAGATGAAGATGCGCTGCTGGCACAGGGATACACATGGAGATTTACACAGCCGCACAGAGAAATGCTGAGAAGTGCAGAGATTGCACTGGACCAGAACGGAGGCACTGATGTGCCACGCGTTCTAATGCGGGGAATCACACTGCGGGCGTGGCTGCAGTGCCATTGACTTCAACACACCACCCCCTCCCGCCCCTGAATTCAGGAAGCAGGACGGAATGCGATACAGTGCTTTCCCAAGGCCAACCTCTCTGGAACGCACTGTTTTATGGTGTAAACTGGCCCTTAAATGTGTGCAAGAATTGCTGCTTGCATTTTCTACATTTCCACTAACCTTGTAGTCCTTATATGCTAGTGCTGTTATTTTAATTAGGAAATGAAATATATATTTATTTTGCTGTGTGGGTGCTAAGTTGGTTGTATCCGTGTGTACAGCCTCGTCCAGCAGCACATGACCGTCTTGCAGTCTTCCCTCCTGTTGCTAGCCTGTCTCCTTTCCCTTGTGGTGATGAACACTCTTTGTTTCCTAATTACAGAGAAGTCACAGATGTGTGAAAAGTAGGCCACAGGTCGAAGGCTGTGTGCCCCATACCCAGCAAAATTGGAAGTGACAGGCATCTCTTTGCTCCACTCCTAATTTGCCTCTGTGTTAAATAGCTACAGAGTCCCAATTAAAAAGAAAAGTTCTAGGGTTCTGATGAACAGACAGATTGAGTTATTTATGGTGGAAGCAGCCACCAACAGTAATTGAGGCACATCCTTGAACAAATACAAATTTTTCAATTCAGGAATAGCGCCAGGCTGACAGGGTCATGCAGGTCAAGCTCACCGAAACAAGAGGCCAATGAAAGCCAAAACTTGCTTTCCATTCATCTCAACACAAATCTCCTTTGTCCACATTAACTGTTGAGGTGTGTGAGTTGCACCAGCAGCTCTTTGAGGTCTAATTATGCTTTCTACATTAATCAGTGTAAAAAAATAAAATGGAATAATTAGACTCCAATACCACTACTGTCTCTTCCTTTTAGTGATTACCAGTCTGATTTTAACAGCAAATTGATCATATGGCAGGACTCGCATTCATAAAAAAATACCAATTGTGTAAGAAATGTTTCTGCCATAGAATGTGGATACGCACACACATGGCTAAAGCAGCTTTCCAGGCATTGGATGTGGTGGCTGCATAGATTTCCTGTTTAGTCTTCCTTTTCTTTTTTACCAGGTGATTCTGCCAATAACCTATTTTCTGTCCTCGGTTCTATGCAGGAGCAGTGTTGTTACCTGAAGCTGCTCACCCCTGATTTGGACTACAAACTTCATAATTCTACATCATAAAGGGGTGTTGCTTTGTAGTTCACAGTGAATAGCTGAGGAAGCTAATAACATTGTTTGACTGTTCATTTCAGTCCATGGCATGTTAAAAGGAAACAAGATTTTTAACAAGGCCAACAGATATTTGTCGGCGTTGACAATAAATGTACTTGGCCTGAAAAAAAGAAAATTAATGCAGCTATTGCATAGTTACATAGTATTTGAGGTTGTATAAAGACACATGTCCATCAAGTTCGTCTATTACATTTAAGGACCCGTGAACTGCAGCTTATTACATTTTTGTTCACGAGTTTAGATATACTTTAAAGGAGAACTATGAGGTGAGTGCTTTTTACTCACCTCCTAGTTCTAGCCGACCTGTGACAATGAGACTGTCACAGGCCGGCTCAGTAGATCGGGAAGTGAGGGAACACATACCGGCGTTCGCTCACCTCTCGATCCTGTCACAGCTCTCTGCCGTGACAGGGGAGGGGCTGGATTCCCCCCTCCACGCTCCGATCCTCCAGCGCTGACTGGCGGAACGGACGGGGGAGGGGGCTGGTACAGCTGGCTCTGCCTCTAGATAGGCAGAGCCAGCTGTCACTCACGCAGCTGGGCGGATCCAGACATAATTGTCGGGATCCGCTTCAGCTGCGGCGTCTCGCTATACCGCGAGCTGTAGCTTGCGGTATACTGAGCTTAGGGTGACGGGAGGACGCTAGTTTGTGTCCTCCAGTTACTCTAAGGAGAACTATGGGGAAAAGCCTTAACCCCATAGTTCTCCTTTTAACTGTGTTTGGATTTTCAACAAAGATCCATAAAAAGCTACTTTTATAATAAAACTGTGTCCGTTTGAATATAAGAATTCTGTTAAATATATTAAATGTGTTTTTTATTTTTATTTTTTACAGTAAAAGTTTTAACCAAAGAAGAAGATAATTGCCTTTTTATTTGTGAAAAGTATCTGCATATCTCCAAATACCATCCTCCCTGCTCCTGGAAAAATGCTGCCATTAAAAAAGAGGACAGTGATGAAGCATGTGGTTGCGGCTGTGTTGGGCTGCATCCTTCTTGGAGTTCATACTCAAGGTTGGTGACAAGCTATTTCATATTACTTGGATATCTAATCTTTACTGTCTGGAGACTGATCACTAGTGTTACTTTTGTTCTATTATGGATCTGGGCCATCTCTTTATAGCAAAGGACAGTTTGTTAGATGTTAAATGTAAAATACATCAACTTGTTTCTACACAAACCTTATTTCTATGTACATCTTGTTCTTTGCAGTACTACACAGTGGTCGTGCCTTACTGCTCTTTCTCACGATGAAAATCTGTCATTAGGCCAGCACAATGGAAACAGTGTGCTGAATGGCTGACATTTTGTCTTAACCATTGTAGGCAATGGCAGGCAGACTCAATTGAGGGTCTATTATAGCCTGCAGTAGTGGCTACTCTACAACACTACAAATTAGGAAGAACATGAATGCAAACATGTAATAGTTGCATCAAAAATGACTTTAAACACTGCCCTGGATCAAAATAGAAATACACTAAGCTTTCTTTTTAAGAATGGTCTCACTTTTTGACTGATTTCTCTGTAGACAGGCATGAACATTGAGTATACAGCTTTTTTACATGTATCTATTTAGGTAACACGTTACTGCTTTATGAGTTCAGGAAGAAGCAATGACAAATGGGCCAAAAATATCACATGTCCATGCAGGGTTCCAGCGGTTCTGTGGAGATCTGTTGAAGCCTTTTTTTTTTACTTCATACACTCTTTGGGATCCCTTTGTAAAGCATCAGTATGGCCTTACCCCATCCCATCTATACCACTGCCTGAAAAAGAACAAAAAGCCTGGCACATTTATATAGCATAGCAATGAGTTTAAAAAATATGTAAATAAGCAGTATGCTGCACATGTGTAAAGCAAGCAGAGTCCAATTCAAATTAATAAATGGAGGGGAAACGAGCAGAGAGGAAGAGAGCATGGTCACATGACCCCACCAAGTGCAGTTGTATGCAGTGTACATTTGGGACACATTGCAGCCCGAATTTAAAAAATGAGTTTTAAAATATAGGCACACTGTGGAGTAAACAGTGCGGTGTCCAGGGTTAGCGGTATTCACCGAACATTAAAAATGGAGGCCTCAGAGCTTTGTATGCTGCTCCAAAACTATTTATATATAGTATGACAGTTTGGTTCAGTGTACAGGTACCCTTAGTAGTGATTTAGACATTTGCTAGGCGATGGAGATTCTTAGCAACAGGAACTCTGCATGTCTTTTTGGCTTCTCCAAACAATTATTAAAAGTGTGTAGCAAATGTACATCCTGGGCTCATTTCAACTGGGTAATAGGCACAGTGTAACTCCTGTGTGCGCAGTGAGCGGGGTTGAGTGATGTGTCTGTAATTCTATTGGTCATGCTGGAGCATCAGTATGAAGAAACCAGCAGGGGGATGTAACCATTGCCTTGGGCCGTGACAGTCCGTTATCGTTTAAAGAAACCCTGTTACCAGACTATTTCAAGTAAAATATTCCAATTACATTATATCTGCATTAAATGTATATTAGGCATGTTTACCTGTGAACACATCCAAAAGCCTTGAGACTGCGGCTGGGAGCCACCATCGTGATTGTGATGTGAGAAGTCCCAACAGACTCAAGTGACATTTTATATAGTATTCACCTTCACTCCTAGGGAGGTGAAGGTAGGGACATGGGACCACCACATACAGTAATTAGACACTCCCAAAAGAGGAGTGGGCTATGATGTTTATGGATGGGAGGAAACTGTGCAAAGTGATTGACTAGTCGGGTTCAAAGGCACATTGGCAAGTTTAAACGTTTTATGCGAATGAAAAAACACTGCAAGTGCGCATTCCAGTGCCTTTTACAGGGTCTCTTTAAGCCTTAGATGTGTCCTCATTACAGAAGTTGCATGTTCTTTCTTATTACATGCATCTGTATCTCTACAAGACTCTCAAACTGGAACTATACAACCAGAATTTAGTACTGCAGGTGATGTTCATGCAAAGTTTTACATTGGCACAATAATAAGTCTACACAACATATGAAACATTCATAAAAAGTAGTGCCTGATCCTTGCAGTTTTATCATTTTAAAAGCTTGCTGTATGGTTGTAGAACACCAAATCCACACGATGAATCAAGTCCCACTTTTTTCATTTTGTTTAATTGTTCTTCATGACAGTTCACTGCATCAGTCAATTACATTGTAAGTGAATTTGTAACCATAAATCATTTATACAATTGGCTGAAACATATTAACACAAGTTGGCATAACTTGTAAATTCTGGATCATTCAGATCCAGAGAAGTACGCTTAAAGGAGAACTAGGAGGTGCGTGATTTTCACTCATCCTCATAGTTCGAGCCGATGTGTGACAATGAAACTGTCACACGTCGGCTCAATAGATCAGGAAGTGAGTGAATACATACCGTCGTTCGCTCACTTCTCGATCATGTCCCTGCAGAGAGCCGTGACTGTCGCTCACGGGTGACAGGAGAACGCTAGTTTGTGTCCTCCCGTGACCCTTAGGAGAACTATGGGGAAAAACACTTACCCCATAGTTCTCCTTTAAAGCAAAACTTCAATTAAACCCCCTCAATTACTTCAATTAAACCCCTAAATGCATGGCTGGAACACACATGTGAGAGCTGTTCCACCCGGCAAAGCAATTGGTTTTTGTCTACCCTGTAATTACATTTACACAGCTCTGCCACACACCTGCCTGACATGCCAAGAACTTCGATTTATTTCTACTGCAGTTAAGTAACACTGACCAATTTTGTCCCTTCCCCAGCCTGTAAATTGGATAGTAACAGGAAATAAAAAGAATACTGATAAGCGCCTCTGTCACTTTGCTTTTTTACTCCTATCAACATGTCTCTTGTTGGCACACCAACACTGCAACACAGCTGATTGGCTCCTTGTGCTGCTTCTGTCTCTTAGTCTAAGCTCTGCTTCACAGGGGTTTGCAAGAAGTTGATACCAAGTGAGATTTATGTACTTACACTTATATCAAGACTATACATTTAAAGGCCAACTGAACCTCCACTTGAGATGAGCTAAATACTTCCCAGGTGCATCAAAAGTCTCCTTTCAGCATGAGCTCCTTGCCCTCTGTATGTCTCTACATATATCTCCAGTCAGCAGGGGGCACAAGCTTTGCTAATTGCAGAGCAATATGTCATACACAGCTGGGGATCTGTCAGACCCCTGCAGAGGGATTGCTGCTTCACAACTAGCACAAGGGTCCTTCTCTACAGCAAGCATACTTCCAAAGAAAACAAACTCTAAGACTTTAATCTTAGTTTGTTTTAATGCATCTGGAATGTTTAGCTGCTTTAAATTACATTTAATTGGGCTTTAATTATATAATAATGTATTGATTATCTTCCTAGCATTAAGCTTTAATCTACTTGGTCTTTATATTGTACTAGCAAAAGACAAAGCCGGGGATATTAGTGTTGTGTTTACATACAGATGTGTCAATAAGCAGTAGAAATAATGTGTATGAGTTTGTAGTAAAAAATATAAACTAAGTTGATGTACAGAAAAAAGTGTTGACCTGGAGACAGAAGGCTAATCAGAAACGCCCTGCCATTTGTGCTATTTGATCTTCCTAGTTTTAACATGGAGCATACAACTTAAGTGATAAGACCTCTGGACCTTTGTAGTGTAGCTTAAAGTGTATGTCCCAGCACACACATTTCACAATGTTTTATCGCTTTAAAATGCTGCAGCAAAAAAAGTACAGAAATGCTGTTGTGAGGACTTCCAATTTCTACTTTGGAGGGATATAATCATTCTACTTCCTACAGCTATCCCAGTAGACCTTCGAATGTCTTTATGCCTCTCATCTTAAGTAGTCTAGCAGCTAGCACAAAGTTTTAAGATGATAATTCTTTTTTTGTAAGGCCGTCACTTTTCGGGGTGGTTCATGCCATAAACTATGCGTTCCAGAGCAGTCAGCTGCTGGAACGCACTGTATCGCATCCCCGCCAGCTTCCTCGCCGGAGGGGACATGGCGGTGTATTCAATGTCACTGCAGCCCCACCCCCGGCCGCAGTGCGATCGCCGGCACCAGAATGCGTGGCACATCAGTGCCTGCGTTCTGGTCCAGTGCAATCTAAAAAAATGCAGGCACAGGTGACCGCTCTAAAACGCATTGTTTATGGTGTGAACTGGTCCTTAAAGGGGATAGATCTATCAAGCCCTACTGGCCAAGTTTGGATGTCTACCATGATCAAGAGGCTTCCCTATTAATGTATTGTTTCTATTTAGTGGTGTGTACCCAATTTGATTTACGGATCCCATCATGAAACCGTTGCTTATTCATAATGTAATGGAAGAATATTGTTTTTTTTTTTTAAATCTTGGCCTGTACTTGATTTGAAACCTTTATTGGAATTCAAATACTGTTCTACTTAAACTGCGCAGTGCTTTACAAAGTATGCATAATCATTTATATAACCATAAGAGTACCCAGAAGAAACCTACTAAGAACTGAATACAAAAAGGACTGATGGGGTGCCTGAAGGTATATGAACTCAGAATTCTAGTGGTGTGTCAAGTTCAAGGTGCTAGTCACCATTTTTATTTTGGTAATGTTGAAAGCATCTGTTGTAGAGTCTTTCCAAGTGTCCTTTAGGCTGTAGTGCCAACTATGACAGCTGTAGTGTCCAGTGGAATGTAAAATACAGGATTGTAATAGGCTTGCTTTTAACTTTTTAGATGCTATGCAGTGAGATGGCCCATCAGACTAAATATACATTTGATGTGTTTTTAGTTGGGCTTCGTCACTACCTTACCTTTTATAAAGCTAGAGGTGATTGTACTGAACTTGTATAAACAGATTGTAACTAGTTTGGCCCTGAGGTATATTGTAATAAATTACAGGGATGTGGAAAGTTTTAAATAAACTACTTGTAGGACTAAAGCGGGGGCCCAATCTTCTTGTCCCTCATGACAATCTACTTGTCCTGATATAAAAAATAATTTTAACCAAAACTGTATTTAACCTGAAGAAGTGCTTCCCATTGGTCAGAGCGGTCACCTGACTGCACTGACCGTGCGCTCACAATTTGCAAGTGAAATTCAAAATCCATAGCGCAGGGCTGCACTGGACAGCAATGTGGGGTAGAGATAGTACTAATACACCCATACGGGAGGGGAAGGACCTCCTGTATGGAGGGGGGTTTGGGGGTCAGAGTTAAGTGGGTAATTCCATTTTCCCAAATTACTTGGGAAAGTGCGGCGGCGGGTGGGGTTGGTTTTTAATTTGTATATTTTTTTTATTTACCTTTTTATCACTTCCTGATCCGGGCGGATCACTTGTACAAAAACAAGCACCAGCTTCCCCCGCTTTACATTTTGAACTAGCGGGGCTAAATGTAGAGAGAAAAAAAAACTACGTGCCCGGCGCCTGAGTCTGTATGTCCTGGCATTGGGTGATAGGAATTCCGCACCCGTGCAGGGGTAGTATAAGCTGCCATATGTCTAAGTCCACAGGTCCTTATCATGCTGCTGAGACATCTGAAAAGATGGCATCATAGGTGGTTAGAAGGCTTTACACACAGTCCCTATAGATGATCCTCACTAGGCACTAGAGTTTACATTATAAATTCTTTCATATAACTGCTGAGTTCTGCCTATATCAGTAATGTTTTTGGGGATGTCTTTTGGTTTCCAGGGCTGTTACTGTGCCAGTCATCTGTTTTCAATGGCACTTGGTGAAGGGGTCCCACAGCGTCTCATTTCAAACTTATACTAAAAAAATAAAGCGTTTTTCCAATGGCGCCAAGTAAATCAGACCCAAAGGAAAGTTCGCTTTATCACCTCGACAGACATAAATGCACAGTTGTTCATTTTTAAAATATAGTTTATTTTCTTAGTCTTGTACTTCACCTGTGACACACAAAAAGAAAATAATAATTAGTTTCACACGCACTTTTTCCTTGACGTTTGAAAGTTCTTTCAAACTCACATTTTTAATTTGTTGTTGCCTCACAGACATGTTTCATATTAGTTTAACATGGTAAAGTACAGAAAATATTGTCAAAGCCAAACTGAATGTACTTATTTATTTCTGTATTAAAGTCCTAGTGGCTAACTGTAACACTTGACTTAAATTCAAAGTGTGGAAGTTACCCTATATGTTAGACGCCCATTGGCTGACCTTGCCAAACTGAACTATCTTGTGAGCTGAACTACTATGTTCTAAAATGCAGTCAGTTTATTTGCTATGGTTATTTATATTTTTATACACTTTACACATATAAAATTATTGATTGGCTCTGTGTAAAGTATAGTACCTCTTTTCCAGTCAAATTTGAAAATGCCGAACTATGTTAGTTATGTGTTCCCATTCACATAGCATACCTAAAAATGTGAAAACATTATTTCTTACCTTTTTCATACGTTTTCTTTGATGAAGGCCTTTGTGCAGATTCCAGGCTGCTCTGAGCATTAGAGGGTCAAACTAAGGGACAAACAGAGTTCCATCTATTTAACATACAATGCTTCTAAGTCTTTAACCCTTTGTTTGGACAGCCAGTGTTCCAATCTGGTTTACTACAATGTGGGGGAAGCTAGGTAGCAATTTTTATCAAGTGTAAAGCACCTTAAAATGTAAGCAGATATTTTTGTGCTATATGAATAAGAACATGTAACAAATATAAAGTAGGCGTTATCTTAATTTGGCTGCAAAAGTGCAAATACACTTTAAGGATAGAGCAACGGGTCGGGTTGGGTCATTTGTGCGAAGGAACATGTGACAAAGCTTGTGATTGATTTTGGTGAGTTAGAGGCTAGGTTCCCATTTGTCTGGCTGCTACCGGCATTGCTACCATCTTTTGAAACAAGCAGTCTACATTGGTCAATTTCTCCACTAGTGTGTAAAACCCAACTGCTGCAGCCAGTTTCATTCAGAACACATCTTTTCACTCTTGAGACGGAGCGCTATGTAGCACACAGACTACTCATCTTGCTTATTTAGCTGTCTATATTGTGTGCGATTGCTGTGACCCATATATTGAGAACTTAACCAAAATGCCCATATAGTTGTGCTTCTTGGGTGGACTTGTAACTTGTGGTAGAAGAGGATATTTGGGAAAAAAAGGTTAGAAAAGATACCCCTGTCGGAAATATAGATTTTTAAGAGAATATTTATCATCTGGGTTAAAAAGGAAAAGTTGCACCAGGTCTCAAAGGTCAGGGGGCTTGTGAATCCTAGTCCCATTTAAATTGTGTCTGGTAACTTGTAAAGCACTCTTCTTGCAGCCCGATGTAAAGGATAGGGAGCAGATCCAAAGAGACTATTAAAAAGATTGAGAAAGGAGGACACTCTTCGGAAACACGTCGCCTAGCAGCGCTCAACTCCTACAACATGGAGAGAACTTGAAGACATCCCTGTACAAGTGGCAATGAGACAGAGGCAGTGCTTGGTTATTGGATAACGCTAGCTCCCCAGACCATCTTCTGAACTGGTGTTGGGATAGACCATAGTGTGTGCTCTCCCATCACAGAACCCTGTACATGGAGTCCTACTGCAGAGTACTGTAAATACCAACTCTCTGGACTCTCTGTAGTGTAACAGACACTTTTTAACTCCAGTATTGTGTAAGTGCATTACTTTTAGAATTTGCTAAAATCATTGAGTTTTTTTTTTTTTTTTCTCGTTTTTTTTTTTAACTTCAGTGAGCAGGCTTGTGGCTAATATCTGCAAATATCTGAAACCATTTTTCTTGACCAATGTTCAGCCTAAAGCTGGGCATAAACTAACAGACATCCATCTGCCTGTCCTCTAGTGCGGTGACCCACCACTGAGTCCCGTGCGATCCATCTAGTTCGAGGGGTTCTTTACACCATCTCCAGACCTGTTCTGGCTGTGTTTTTCTGTATATGGTTTTATGTGCGTTTTGACTCATTTTTACGAGTTCTGGTGCATTTTTATAATTGCTTTTGTTGGATTTAAGTATGTATTGATGCGTTTTTTGGGTTCCGGTGCAAATAAAAGCATGCTGCACTCTGGAACTGAACTCAGTGGTGTGTACTATCCTCATTTAAAGCCATTGGAATTACTAGGTATGGGTTTTTGCTGCAGATAAGAAATGCACCGGTCCAAAGATGGTGTGAACAAGCCTTGAAGCTGCACACACATATTTAAAACCTTTTGTCACTCTTCTCATCTGTGAGCAATTATGAGTGCTTCCGACATTCTAAAGCACTCATTACTGCCCCCTAGGATAACCTTAAATAGCCTGATGGTCGACTGAGCTATGGTTCAGATTGTTTATGGCCACCTTCTGTGTGGTCAAGTCTTGTATCAATGGAGTACTTAGAAAAGAGGAGTGAGAAACCCAGCACTAGACGAGGCACTAAAAAACAACTGTTGAAGAAAGGGCTGATTCAGTACTCTTGCCAGACCTCAGACTCCTTTGTGACTGCTCAAGCAATAAATGTAAGAAAAAAAAAAAAAGCATACACACATGTGAAGACAAGTCCTGTGCTAGAATTCCATGCCACGTGCTCATGCTTTGTGAGGTTTTCTTTTGACTCGAAACACTTTGTCTCTTTTGATCTTTCTTTACTGTTTTACTTTTTCATCATTCTTTATTTTTGTAAGAAAAAAACATTTGACCTTAAATTGTAAATCTAACCCATGTGGTTATTGATTTTAAGTGTTAAAGCCTATATAAATTCTCAAGAGTAATTGTCATTAGTGGTGTGAATCTTTTTCATGTTTTATTAGAGATGCACTTTGGACTATTCCAACGTTTTGTCCATTAGTTATTGTTTATTAGTTGTTGGAGCCGGACTTGTGTGGTCTGCTCATGCACATGTAAATTATTACTTGCCATTTGTTTTATAAAAGGTCATTAGCACTCTTGCGTGTTTATTTCTATCTCGGAGAATGAAAAAAGCAGAAAAAAAACTCTTAAGGCTTATTGATCTGAATTGCATGAGCGCTTTGCTTGTCTATACATTGTCTAGCCATGAAATGATAATTTGTCTCCAGTGGCAAGTTATGCAGGCTTACATCCTTAGGAAGGATCAAGGCTGGAGCGTAATGCAGGATATTTTTAGTTTAGTTGTGGCTATTTATTTGTATCATTTTTGCTTTAAGACCCAAAGGAGTTAATGGATTTAGAGGGCTTTATTTTTTTTATATATATTTTGTATATTCTTTGTATATGATCCTGTAGTACAGGGCTCAAAATTTCAAGTCCTGAGCTACTTGCCAGGCCTTAAAAGTTACTCGCCACCAGTTGCCCCACCTAACCCCTACCCTGCCCCGGACTTAACTCCGCCAAGTCAGTGGTGTGACATAGAGTACAGAGATCAGTAACAACGCGGAATCCAGAGGCCAGCGGTGTGATGCATAGTACTAAGGTCAGCAGTACAGAGGTCAGTAATGTAACTCTGAGTGCAGAGGACAGCAGTGTTAAGCTGGCCATACACCTTACAACCATCGCACGACTTTCGTTGTGCGATGGTTGTAAGGTAATTAAAATTTTGTACGATCTGCCCATCTTGGACAGGCAGATCGTACTTGTGATCATTGCAAGTCCTCCCCACCGAGGGGAGGGCTTGCTGATGATTGTCATGCTGAGCGGGCAGTGTGCGCTTGCGCACACCAGCCCGTGCTGCTTTCGTCTTCTGAGCATGCCACAAACCTGCCGAAAATTGTATGATTTTTGGCAGGTTTTTTGGAAGACGAATGTTGTGCGACCGTACAGTATATGCGGCCACACGCTGCCCTTACACCTGCCGATTATCGTACTTTGCGGGATCATCCGCGATTATCGTACGATAATCGTCAGGTGCATGGGCACTTTTTCCACAGAAAAAACAGGGACTTACAGTGCACAGTTGATCTGATTCAGGTGCTCGCTTCCTCTCCTGGTGGGGGTGTTGGGGGGAGGGTCATCAATGCTGCCTCCATGTAACAAGGTGAAGCCTCCAGCAGCGTAGTTGAGCCTCCTTTTAGGTCCCACACTGCAGAAATGTACAGAGGTCAGCAGGATGACACACAGAGTTCAGTAATGTAACGCACAGTCCAGAGGTCAGCGGTAAGGTGGTCAGTAATGTAACGCACAGTCCAGAGGTCAGTAATAAAGCACAGTTCAAAAGTCAGCAGTGTAAGGCAGAAATAATGCACGGTACAGAAGTTGGCAATAGCGCACAGTGGAAAGGTCAGCGGTGTAAGGCAGAAATAACGCACAGCGCAGCGGTCAGCGAGAGCGCACGTCGCAGCGGTCAGCGAGAGCGCACGTCGCAGCGGTCAGCGAGAGCGCACGGCGCAACGGTCAGCTGGCAGCATTGATTGCAGCAGAAGCGTTACTATTGGTGCTGTTTTCTTGAGGCCTCCTTTCATGCAGTCTATCCTGTATTGTGGGACTATTGGGTCCCACATGTGGATTATGCACAGAGGCTCCTCATTTCTGCAATCCACAGCTCCAGATTGCCTAAAATCACACAGGGCACAGCAGACCATGAGAAATCACCATGAGCAGCTCCATCTGCCACAGGTCTCAGTGAGTGCTTGAAAAACCTGCATAGGTGCTAAAAGGTTTGCCATGTTACCTGTATTTACTCCTCCTCTACTGCAGGTGCCCAACTAAAGACCTTTGTGGTTTTTAACGTTCGTTTTCGGTGAGACTCTTGGAACCTCCCATTTTGCTTAAAGGTTAATTGTCTCCTGTTGAAATTGGCCTCGTATGTAGGATAGGGACCTTAGTTTGTAAGGTCCTTGAGGGCAGGGACTGATATGAATGGACAGTGTAAATTGTTGGCACTATATAATAAACTTCAAAAAATAATCCCTAATTTTGACAGCATCCCCAACACCTGAAAGAGGTGGACTATCATAGCTGTGTACAACATCAAGTTTGTTCAGGCTAAAGGTGGCCATACACTGTAAAACCATCGCAAGACCTTAGTCTTGCGATGGTTGTAAAGTGATTTAAAAAAACGTACGATCTGCCCATCTTGGACAGGCAGATCGTACTCTCGATCATCGCAAGCCCGCCCCCCTGAGGGGCGGGCTTCCGATGACCGCAATGCTGAACGGGCAGTGTGCGCGTGCGCACACCGGCCCGTTCGGCATTTGCCTCCCGAGCACACCAGCCGGAAGTCGTACGATTTTCAGCTGGTTTTCTAGCGTGCTCCCGTACAGTAGAAGCGGTTGCGGTCACACTGCTCGATTCTCGTACGATCGCCGGATTTCCCGCGATTCTCGTACGAGAATCGAGCAGTGTATGGGCACCTTAAGTCATTCTGTGATGCTTGCAAGTGCTCCACTAAGCTACTCACTTATGCTCCCACCTCTGATCTATCATTGGTTCTTTCTGCAGTAACCATGGCCAGCGTTTCTGGTTCATAACTACTACCTCCTGTCTTGCTGGGGAAAAAAATCATTAATAGAATGAGAGAGAATCTGGTTCAAGCAGTTTTAATTTTAGTGTACCCAAACTCAAAATGTGAACAGTGTATTTTTTATAAATAACATCTGTTAATTACTGTAAACTGTTCCAAGGCCGTACCTTGAAAAATCTACCCTTTTTTTTTTTTTTTGCCTTGAATTCTTCATTAAAAATAGCACTGTACTTTCTGTGCCTAGGCACTTTTTTGCCCAGAGCCTCATAACTGTATATCTGCTGTATGAGATCTAAGGCACTGCTGTCATTGACTACTAGTCTGATCTGGAATGAGATTTGGTGATGTCACTAATGTGCAGCTTTCTTAAAGAAAACTGTACTCGAGAAACTGCAGGCATGCTTTCTGAACATCTGCAGGGCTGCAACTAATGATTATTTTCATAATAGATTAGTTGGCCGATTTTTTGTATTTTTTCGATTAATTGGATTTTAAAAAAACGGAATAAATACAATCCTTAATTTAATGTAAAATACACAAATGCAGTGTTACAAAGTTTACTTCAGAATAAAACTGCATGCACAATTTTTTGCAAACGCATTACAATGGAACGCACCACATTGCGGTCCAGTACAGGTGATCACACTGTGGGTGGGAGGTGCTTTTTCTAATGGTGGTGTGCCTCGTGATTTTTTTCATGAAAAAAGTGTGCCTTTGCACAAAAAAGGTTGAAAAACACTGGTTTAGGGTGCCATTTGAAATGAATTTGTCAGGCCAATTATAATTTTAATTGGATTGTAAGCACATCACCCTTGAATAGCTTTAGGCCAGGGAACTACAGCTTCCAGTGGCAAGATTCTGCAGACGGCAGCTGAATGTAAATACAACAGGTAGTGGGATGGTGCAATAGCCAGCCTGCTATTGGCCATTTCAAATTGCAATAGCCAATAGCAGGCTGGCTATTGCACCCGCTCACTGCTTCCTGTGCCCTGCTCCCAGCATGGAGGAGAGAGCTAGGGGATCCAACCAACTAATCGATAATGAGAATAGTTGACAACTATTCTCATTATTGATTAGTTGGTTGCAGCCCTAATAGTAAATCAGGAATGATGAAAGGATCAGCTGCATTAAGATCACAGGCAATACAGGTTACTCCTTTACTTGCTTTTTTGGGCACAGATTCCACAGTTCAGATCATCTTAAGTGAGGTCCAATGAATGGAGTTTTCCCTTTTCCATAATTTATTCTGCACCTCATTGAAAAGAGGAGTAACATTTTCGATGTCTAAGGGATCTGCTTTGTTTGCCTGGTCAAAACCATTTGAACTTTGATCAAGTCGTCCTGTCATTTGGCTCTTACTCTTTCCAAAACTATTTCTAAAGAAAATGTACAAAGTAATAACTTGAGTTAATTATTAAACATTTACATTCGTTTGACATGCGATGTTATTGTATTTTTAAACCCATGCCAAAAGACTTGTGGAGGGCTGAGGGAAACTTCAAACCACAGCTTCACTTCAAGCCATTTATAATAAGGTCTTATCATTTTTCAACTTGGCTTTTAGAGCGTCTTTGCAAAACTTGGTGTTTATTTTAAAACAGTCTACTGCTGTTGAAACACTAGATCGAGCAAAATGGATTCTATCTTGTGTTCCATGGATGTGGTTATGGTGTTTAGAGTACTTCTGCCTGCAGGTTGTCTCCTCGAATGCTCAGCTCCCAGCATAAGACTTGTGACCAGGGCCTGGATTCTGTGTTCATTTCATGTCCAAATGAAACACTGTACTGAGGAAATGCTTGCAGCAGGAAAAAAGGGATATTTAAAAAGAATTTGTTGAGTATGTCTGGAAAACCTGTCTGCATATTCTCCCGTAACTGCCAAAGGGATGTGGATCTTATTTCATTTTGTTTCTAGTCTGTACATAAAACTCTAGAAGTCAATCATTTTCTATGCTGGTCTTCTTCTTCTTTTTTTTAATTTTTTTTTAGTAAAACTAGAAAATGTGCCCGTTCCAAAACTGCTGAATGTGGCCATAATGCTGTAGTGGATTGGGGTGGTGGTAAGTGTGGTACTAAGAACAAAGGGGCTGGTGTGATGGCGGGCATAGTGGTGAGAATGAAGGGTTGAAAGGGCCAGATGGGGAGGTAACAGGGGTAAGGGTGATATTCAGGTATGTTGGTAAAAGCAGAGAGAAGGGGCATACAAGTGGTGGTGACAACCTGGGGGTGAGTGGATGTGTGTGTTATATACAGATGCCATGGATTCGTGACATGCCGGTATGCTACAGAAAGCAGGGAAAGGGGGCATACGGGTGGGGTGTTGAGAGAGCAGGGAGGGGCATACAAGTGCAGGGGTGACAGTAGGAAGGGGAGTGTGTATGATGCAATTGGGGGAAGGTGGTGTTGTGCAGGGGGTAATTTGTAGTAGGGTGGTGCATGTGCAGAGAAAGAGGTTCACCTTCCATGGTAAGGATTACGGTAGTGTGGATGCGGGTTCAGTTGTAAGAGCAGGAGGGGAGGTTTGCAGACATGTCTGTGAGAGTGGTGTTCATTTAGGTGTATATCAAAAATAATTATTGAGAAGAATAAATATTTTAAGAGTTGCATTTTCCATATTTGCTGTTTATCATTAAGTAAACTATAAGAGTTATTAGCAGCAAGCACCTTAGGTTTATTAATGGTGGTTTTGAAAAAGGGCCAGCACAGGTGCAGAGAGAGGCTGTATACTCGAGTCCTCTAGATAGGCAGAGCCAGCTGTCACTCACGCAGCTGTGCGGATCCAGACATAATTGTTGGGATCTGCTTCAGCTGCAACACCTCAGTATACCGCAAGCTACACTGAGCTTAGGGTGACGGGAGGACGCTAGTTTGTGTCCTCCTGTTACCCGAAGGAGAACTATGGGTAAAAGCCCTAACCCCATAGTTCTCCTTTAAAGCAAACTGCACGCACGCACACCCCTCTGCTGGGCTCTCACCAAAAAACACTCGCCTGCCTGTTGAATCCACCGTTGCCCTGCTGTGATCCCATCATGGGGAGCCAGCTGTCTCTTTTGGGTTCTGCTGCCAGGCCCCAATGATGGCCAGCCATTATCCACCTTTTCACAGGCCTCTGTGGATCACTGCTCCTGCAGCCTTATGTAATATGTGACAGGAATATCTCAGAGGGCTGCTGGAATAGGACATGTCATTGCAGTCTCTGGCATGTGTGTATGGCTGACAAACACTTGGGGAGGTCCACATCCACCAAGACTATTCACCTGTTAAATGTAGTAGTCACTATTAAAGTTCACAATTGCTGCATATAAAGCTGCCCACTATTGAGTCAAATTTTGGGCGGCCTATTCTGCACATGGTCAGCTTTAAGCAGTGTTCCAGTGTGCAGATAATCCTGCCCATGCATGCACCTTTCTTTTGGTGTTTTGGTAGTATATACAGTGTAGGGTTTCTAAGGGTTTAATTATTGTTTATCCTCTGTTGAATTGCCTCAGACTTCAGTTTGGCATAATAAGTTTAATTACCATAATCCTTCCTGATGTAGCTAATGACTGTGCAAGTTTATTTCGTTCTAATCTGATCAACCATTTAAGTTTTATGTTCTGCAAACAAGTCATTATATTCAAGGGGCCTCAATAATGGAAAATAGTGCCTCAAGTATACAGATCTGTCTTGGCCACTGAAAGGTCGTTTCAAAGCAAGAGTACAAAGTTTTTGGCTCTGGTTAATACCTTGTTAAATTAATAAGTTTATAATACTTCTTTACTTTTACTATAAGATTTTAAATTATAGATAAACATTTAATAAAACTTGGTCAAAAGCATTGGGGGTTTTCTAAAGGTAAGGCACAGCAGAAACCTCTTCTAGTCTCTCTGAATGTATTTCATATTGCCTGATTGAATCATGGCAGGTCGTCCTATATATCACCTGTATACACCCTACAGTCTCAGTCTCAGTCTCAGTCTCTCTCTCTCTCTCTCTCTCTCTCTCTCTCTCTCTCTCTCTCTCT